>NC_057797.1:658591421-658773359 GCF_018294505.1 Triticum aestivum
AGAGAATAGATGTTTTCTTCGTGATAAGGTGATCAACAGGTTCGGGAAGTATATATAGATTTTTTTTAGCTTGAAGGACAAGTATATGGAAGAAAAATGGAGTACGGAAGGTGTCCGAGGTGGGCACAACCCACCCTGGCGCGCCCTGGTGTCTTGTGCCCACCAGGGGACACTTCCTGGAAGTTTGTTTATTTCCAAAATTCTAAAATATTCCAAAACTGATAAAAAAAATATTTTTGCAGATTTTTTGGAGTCCGTTTACTTACTGTATCACGTACCTCCTTATTTTCACGATTCTGGAGTGTTCCGGAAGGACTCTTTTATGTGTTCTTCCGGTGTCAAAGTTTGGATAATATTACTTTCAACATTAATATGCGTACCTAAGATATAATGCTTTATTCGGTATCCATTGACAACCTTCGGGTTAGTACCTTCAGAATTATTTATTTTGATGGACCAGTAAACCTCCTCGATGACATATGGGCCTTCCCATTTCGAGAGGAGCTTTCCTGCAAAAAATCTAAAACAAGATTTCTACAAAAGAACATATTCTCCAACTTTAAAGTCACGCTTTTGAATTCTTTTGTCATGTCATCTTTTAACTTTTTCTTTGAATAACTTTGCATTTTCATTTGCTTGGGTTCTCCATTCATCTAAGGAGCTGATATCAAATAACCTCTTTTCACCAGCAAGTTTGAAATCATAATTGAGTTCTTTAACTGTGCAATATGCTTTATGTTCTAACTCAAGAGGCAAATGACAAGCTTTTCCAAAAACCATTTTATAAGGAGACATACCCATAGATTTTTTATAAGTTGTTCTATAAGCCGAAAGTGCATCATCTAATTTCTTAGACCAATTATTCCTGGACCTATTAACTGTTGGGTTTCGTAGTAATTTCAAAAAAATTCCTATGCACACGCAAGATCATGGTGATGCATAGCAACGAGAGGGGAGAGTGTGATCTACGTACCCTTGTAGATCAATAACGGAAGCGTTAGCACACCGTGGTTGATGTAGTCGTACGTCTTCACGGCCCGACCGATCAAGCACCGAAACTACGGCACCTCCGAGTTTTAGCACACATTCAGCTCGATGACGATCCCCAGACTCCGATCCAGAAAAGTGTCGGGGAAGAGTTCCATCAGCACGACGGCGTGGTGACGATCTTGATGTACTACCGTCTCAGGGCTTCGCCTAAGCACCGCTACAATATTATCGAGGACTATGGTGGAAGGGGGCACCGCACACAACTAAGAATATGATCACGTGGATCAACTTGTGTGTCTAGGGGTGCCCCCTACCTCCGTATATAAAGGATCAAAGGGGGAGGTGCGGCCGGCCAGGGAGGGCGCGCCAGGAGGAGTCCTACTCCCTCCGGGAGTAGGATTCCCCCCTTTCCTAGTTGGAATAGGATTCGGGAGGGGGGAAAGAGGAGAGAGAGAAGGAAGGGGGGGCATCGGCCCCCTCTCCTTGTCCTATTCGGACTAGGGGGGGAGGGGCACGTGGCCCAGCCCTGGCCACCTCTCCTCTCTTCCACTAAAGCCCACTAAGGCCCATATACCTCCCGGGGGGTTCCGGTAACCTCCCGGTACTCCGGTAAAATCCCGATTTCGCCCGGAACACTTCCGATATCCAAATATAGGCTTCCAATATATCAATCTTTATGTCTCGACCATTTCGAGACTCCTCGTCATGTCCGTGATCACATCCGGGACTCCTAACAAACTTCGGTACATCAAAACTCATAAACTCATAATACAACTGTCATTGAAATCTTAAGCGTGCGGACCCTACGGGTTCGAGAACAATGTAGACATGACCGAGACACGTCTCCGGTCAATAACCAATAGCGGAACCTGGATGCTCATATTGGCTCCTACATATTCTACGAAGATCTTTTATCGGTCAGACCGCATAACAACATATGTTGTTCCCTTTGTCATCGGTATGTTACTTGCCCGAGATTCGATCGTCGGTATCTCAATACCTAGTTCAATCTCATTACCAGCAAGTCTCTTTACTCGTTCTGTAATACATCATCTCACAACTAACTCATTAGTTGCAATGCTTGCAAGGCTTATGTGATGTGCATTACCGAGAGGGCCCAGAGATACCTCTCCGACAATCGGAGTGACAAATCCTAATCTCGAAATACGCCAACCCAACATCTACCTTTGGAGACACCTGTAGAGCACCTTTATAATCACCCAGTTACGTTGTGACATTTGGTAGCACACAAAGTGTTACTCCGGCAGACGGGAGTTGCATAATCTCGTAGTCATAGGAACATGTATAAGTCATGAAGAAAGCAATAGCAACATACTAAACGATCGGGTGCTAAGCTAATGGAATGGGTCATATCAATCAGATCATTCACCTGATGATGTGATCCTGTTAATCAAACAACAACTCTTTGTTCATGGTTAGGAAACATAACCATCTTTGATTAAGGAGCTAGTCTAGTAGAGGCATACTAGTGACACTCTCTTTGTCTATGTATTCACACATGTATTATGTTTCCGGTTAATACAATTCTAGCATGAATAATAAACATTTATCATGATATAAGGAAATAAATAATAACTTTATTATTGCCTCTAGGGCAATATTTCCTTCAATCTCCCACTTGCACTAGAGTCAATAATCTAGATTACACAGTAATGATTCTAACACCCATGGAGCCTTGGTGTTGATCATGTTTTGCCCGTGGAAGAGGCTTAGTCAATGGGTCTGCTACATTTAGATCCGTATGTATCTTGCAAATCTCTATGTCTCCCACCTGGACTAGATCCCGGATGGAATTGAAGCGTCTCTTGATGTGCTTGGTTCTTTTGTGAAATCTGGATTCCTTTGCCAAGGCAATTGCACCAGTATTGTCACAAAAGATTTTCATTGGACCCGATGCACTAGGTATGACACCTAGATCGGATATGAACTCCTTCATCCAGACTCCTTCATTTGCTGCTTCCGAAGCAGCTATGTATTCTGCTTCACACGTAGATCCCGCCACGATGCTTTGTTTAGAACTGCACCAACTGACAGCTCCACTGTTTAATGTAAACACGTATCCGGTTTGCGATTTAGAATCGTCCGGATCAGTGTCAAAGCTTGCATCGACGTAACCATTTACGATTAGCTCTTTGTCACCTCCATAAACGAGAAACATATCCTTAGTCCTTTTCAGGTATTTCAGGATGTTCTTGACCGTTGTCCAGTGATCCACTCCTGGATTACTTTGGTACCTCCCTGCTAGACTTATAGCAAGGCACACATCAGGTCTGGTACACAGCATTGCATACATGATAGAGCCTATCGCTGAAGCATAGGGAACATCTTTCATTTTTCTCTCTATCTTCTGCAGTGGTCGGGCATTGAGTCTGACTCAACTTCACACCTTGTAACACAGGCAAGAACCCTTTCTTTGCTTGATCCATTTTTAACTTCTTCAAAAACTCTGTCAAGGTATGTGCTTTGTGAAAGTCCAATTAAGCGTCTTGATCTATCTCTATAGATTTTAATGCCTAATATGTAAGCAGCTTCACCGAGGTCTTTCATTGAGAAACTATTATTCAAGTATCCCTTTATGCTATCCAGAAATTCTATATCATTTCCAATTAGTAATATGTCATCCACATATAATATCAGAAATGCTACAGAGCTCCCACTCACTTTCTTGTAAATACAGGCTTCTCCAAAAGTCTGTATAAAACCAAATGCTTTGATCACACTATCAAAGCGTTCATTCCAACTCCGAGAGGCTTGCACCAGTCCATATATGGATCGCTGGAGCTTGCACACTTTGTTAGCTCCCTTAGGATCGACAAAACCTTCTGGTTGCATCATATACAACTCTTCTTCCAGAAATCCATTCAGGAATGCAGTTTTGACATCCATCTGCCAAATTTCATAATCATAAAATGCGGCAATTGCTAACATGATTCGACAGACTTAAGCATCGCTACGGGTGAGAAGGTCTCATCATAGTCAATCCCTTGAACTTGTCGAAAACCTTTTGCGACAAGTCGAGCTTTGTAGACAGTAATATTACCGTCAGCGTCAGTCTTCTTCTTGAAGATCCATTTATTCTCAATTGCTTGCCGATCAGTGGGCAAGTCAACCAAAGTCCATACTTTGTTCTCATACATGGATCCCATCTCAGATTTCATGGCTTCAAGCCATTTTGCGGAATCTGGCCTCACCATCGCTTCTTCATAGTTCGTAGGTTCATCATGATCTAGTAGCATGACTTCCAGAACAGGGTTACCATACCACTCTGGTGCGGATCTCACTCTGGTTGATCTACGAGGTTCAGTAGTATCTTGTTCTGAAGTTTCATGATCATTATCATTATCTTCCTCACTAATTGGTGTAGGTGTCACAGAAACAGGTTTCTGTGATGTACTGCTTTCCAATAAGGGAGTAGGTATAGTTACCTCATCAAGTTCTACTTTCCTCCCAATCACTTCTTTCGAGAGAAACTCCTTCTCCAGAAAGTTTCCGAATTTAGCAACAAAAGTCTTGCCTTTGGATCTGCGATAGAAGGTGTATCCAATAGTTTCCTTTGGATATCCTATGAAGACACATTTCTCCGATTTGGGTTCGAGCTTATCAGGTTGAAGCTTTTTCACATAAGCATCGCAGCCCCAAACTTTCAGAAATGACAACTTTGGTTTCTTGCCAAACCACAGTTCATAAGGCATCGTCTCAACGGATTTTGATGGTGCCCTATTTAACGTGAATGCGGTCGTCTCTAGAGCGTATCCCCAAAACGATAGCGGTAAATCAGTAAGAGACATCATAGATCGTACCATATCTAGTAAAGTACAATTACGACGTTCGGACACACCATTACGCTGTGGTGTTCCGGGTGGCGTGAGTTGCGAAACTATTCCACATTGTTTCAAATGTACCCCAAACTCGTAACTCAAATATTCTCCTCCACGATCAGATCATAGGAATTTTATTTTCTTGTTACGATGATTTTCAATTTCACTCTGAAATTCTTTAAACTTTTCAAACATTTCAGACTTGTGTTTCATTAAGTAGATATACCCATATCTGCTTAAGTCATCTGTGAAGGTGAGAAAATAACGATATCCGCCACGAGCCTCAACATTCATCGGTCCACATACATCTGTATATATGATTTCCAACAAATCTGTTGCTCTCTCCATAGTACCGGAGAACGGTGTTTTTGTCATCTTACCCATAAGGCACGGTTCACAAGTACCAAGTGATTCATAATCAAGTGGTTCCAAAAGCCCATCATTATGGAGTTTCTTCATGCGCTTTATACCGATATGACCTAAACGGCAGTGCCACAAATAAGTTGCACTATCATTATCAGCTTTGCATCTTTTGGTTTCAACACTATGAATATGTGTGTCACTACTATCGAGATTTAATAAGAATAGACCACTCTTTAAGGGTGCATGACCATAAAAGATATTATTCATGTAAATAGAACAACCATTATTCTCTTATTTAAATGAATAATCGTCTCGCATCAAACAAGATCCAGATATAATGTTCATGCTTAACGCTGGCACCAAATAACAATTATTTAGGTCTAATATTAATCCCGAAGGTAGATGTAGAGGTAGCGTGCCGACTGTGATCACATCGACTTTGGAACCATTTCCCACGCGCATCGTCACCTCGTCCTTAGCCAATCTTTGCTTAATCCGTAGTCCCTGTTTCGAGTTGCAAATATTAGCAACAGAACCAGTATCAAATACCTAGGTGCTACTGCGAGCATTAGTAAGGTACACATCAATAACATGTATATCACATATACCTTTATTCACCTTGCCATCCTTCTTATCCGCCAAATACTTGAGGCAGTTCCGCTTCCAGTGACCAGTCTGCTTGCAGTAGAAGCACCCAGTTTCAGGCTTAGGTCCAGGTTTGGATTTCTTCTCTTGAGCAGCAACTTGCTTGTTGTTCTTTTTGAAGTTCCCCTTCTTCTTCCCTTTGCCCTTTTTCTTGAAACTAGTGGTCTTGTTGACCATCAACACTTGATGCTCCTTCTTGATTTCTACCTCCGCAGCTTTCAGCATTGCGAAGAGCTCGGGAATAGTCTATTCATCCCTTGCATATTATAGTTCATCACGAAGCTCTTGTAGCTTGGTGGTAGTGATTGGAGAATTCTGTCAATGACGCAATCATCTGGAAGATTAAGTCCCAATTGAATCAAGTGATTATTATACCCAGACATTTTGAGTATATGCTCACTGACAGAACTGTTCTCCTCCATCTTACAACTATAGAACCTATTGGAGACTTCATATCTCTCAATCCGGGCATTTGCTTGAAATATTAACTTCAACTCCTGGAACATCTCATATGCTCCATGACGTTCAAAACGTCGTTGAAGTCCCGATTCTAAGCCGTAAAGCATGGCACACCAAACTATCAAGTAGTCATCAGCTTTGCTCTGCCAGACGTTCATAACATCTGGTGTTGCTCCAGCAGCAGGCCTGCCACCCAGCGGTGCTTCCAGGACGTAATTCTTCTGTGCAGCAATGAGGATAATCCTCAAGTTACGGACCCAGTCCGTGTAATTGCTACCATCATCTTTCAACTTTGCTTTCTCAAGGAACACATTAAAATTCAACGGAACAACAGCACGGGCCATCTATCTACAATCAAACATGAATAAGCAAGATACTATCAGGTACTAAGTTCATGATAAATTTAGGTTCAATTAATCATATTACTTAAGGAACTCCCACTTAGATAGACATCCCTCTAATCCTCTAAGTGATTACGTGATCCAAATCAACTAAACCATGTCCGATCATCACGTGAGATGGAGTAGTTTCATTGGTGAACATCGCTATGTTGATCATATCTACTATATGATTCACGCTCGACCTTTCGGTCTCCGTGTTCCGAGGCCATATCTGTATATGCTTGGCTCGTCTAGTATAACCTGAGTATTCCGCGTGTGCAACTGTTTTGCACCCGTTGTATTTGAACGTAGAGCCTATCACACCCGATCATCACGTGGTGTCTCAGCACGAAGAACTTTCGCAACGGTGCATACTCAGGGAGAACACTTCTTGATAATTAGTGAGAGATCATCTTATAATGCTACCGTCAATCAAAGCAAGATAAGATGCATAAAAGATAAACATCACATGCAATCAATATAAGTGATATGATATGGCCATCATCATCTTGTGCTTGTGATCTCCATCTTCGAAGCACCGTCGTGATCACCATCGTCATCGGCGCGACACCTTGATCTCCATCGTAGCATCGTTGTCGTCTCGCCAATCTTATGCTTCCACGACTATTGCTACCGCTTAGTGATAAAGTAAAGCATTACAGCGCGATTGCGTTGCATACAATAAAGCGACAACCATATGGCTCCTGCCAGTTGCC
The DNA here is from genome assembly GCF_018294505.1 of Triticum aestivum. Classification (NCBI taxonomy): domain Eukaryota; kingdom Viridiplantae; phylum Streptophyta; class Magnoliopsida; order Poales; family Poaceae; genus Triticum; species Triticum aestivum. The sequence goes on from NC_057797.1 coordinate 658,598,814, forward strand.
GATAACTCGGTTACAAAACATGATCATCTCATACAATAAAATTTAGCATCATGTCTTGACCATATCACATCACAACATGCCCTGCAAAAACAAGTTAGACGTCCTCTACTTTGTTGTTGCATGTTTTACGTGGCTGCTACGGGCTTAAGCAAGAACCAATCTTACCTACACATCAAAACCATAACGATAGTTTGTCAAATTGGTGTTGTTTTAGCCTTCACAAGGACCGGGCGTAGCCACACTCGGTTCAACTAAAGTTGGAGAAACTGTCACCCGCTAGCCACCTTTGTGCAAAGCACGTCAGGAGAACCGGTCTCGCGTAAGCGTACGCGTAATGTCGGTCCGGCCCGCTTCGTCCAACAATACCGCCGAACCAAAGTATGACATGCTGGTAAGCAGTATGACTTATATCGCCCACAACTCACTTGTGTTCTACTCGTGCATATAACATCAACATATAAAACCTAGGCTCGGATGCCACTGTTGGGTTTCGTAGTAATTTCAAAAAAAATCCTATGCACACGCAAGATCATGGTGATGCATAGAAACGAGAGGGGAGAGTGTGATCTATGTACCCTTGTAGATCGACAACGGAAGCATTAGCACAATGTGGTTGATGTAGTCGTACGTCTTCACGGCCCGACCTATCAAGCACCGAAACTACGGCACCTCCGAGTTTTAGCACACGTTCAGCTCGATGACGATCCCCGAACTCCGATCTAGCAAAGTGTCGAGGAAGAGTTCCGTCAGCACGATGGCGTGGTGACGATCTTGATGTACTACCGTCGCAGGGCTTCGCCTAAGCACCGCTACAATATTATCGAGGACTATGGTGGAAGGGGGGCACCGCACACGGCTAAGAATATGATCACGTGGATCAACTTGTGTGTCTAGGGGTGCCCCCTGCCTTCGTATATAAAGGATCAAAGGGGGAGGTGCGGCCGGCCAGGGAGGGCGCGCCAGGAGGAGTCCTACTCCCTCAGGGAGTAGGATTCCCCCCTTTCCTAGTTGGAATAGGATTCGGGAGGGGGGAAAGAGGAGAGAGAGAAGGAAGGGGGGGGGCACCGGCCCCCTCTCCTTGTCCTATTCCGACTAGGGGGGAGGGGCGCGCGGCCCAGCCCTAGCCACCTCTCCTTTCTTCCACTAAAGCCCACTAAGGCCCATATACCTCCCGGGGGGTTCCGGTAACCTCCCGGTACTCCGGTAAAATCCCGATTTCACCCGGAACACTTCCGATATCCAAATATAGGCTTCCAATATATCAATCTTTATGTCTCGACCATTTCGACACTCCTCGTCATGTCCGTGGTCACATCCAGGACTCCGAACAAACTTCGGTACATCAAAACTCATAAACTCATAATATAACTGTCATCGAAACCTTAAGCGTGCGAACCCTACGGGTTCGAGAACAATGTAGACATGACCGAGACACGTCTCCGGTCAATAACCAATAGTGGAACCTGGATGCTCATATTGGCTCATACATATTCTACGAAGATCTTTTATCGGTGAGACCGCATAACAACATACGTTGTTCCCTTTGTCATCGGTATGTTACTTGACCGAGATTCGATCGTCGGTATCTCAATACCTAGTTCAATCTCGTTACCGGCAAGTCTCTTTACTCGTTCCGTAATACATCATCTCACAACTAATCATTAGTTGCAATGCTTGCAAGGCTTATGTGATGTGCATTACCGAGAGGGCCCAGAGATACCTCTCCGACAATCGGAGTGACAAATCCTAATCTCGAAATACGCCAACCCAACATCTACCTTTGGAGACACCTGTAGAGCACCTTTATAATCACCCAGTTACGTTGTGACGTTTGGTAGCACACAAAGTGTTCCTCCGGCAGACGGGAGTTGCATAATCTCATAGTCATAGGAACATGTATAAGTCATGAAGAAAGCAATAGCAACATACTAAATGATCGGGTGCTAAGCTAATGGAATGGGTCATGTCAATAAGATCATTCACCTAATGATGTGATCCTGTTAATCAAACAACAACTCTTTGTTCATGGTTAGGAAACATAACCATCTTTGATTAACGAGCTAGTCTAGTAGAGGCATACTAGTGACACTCTGTTTGTCTATGTATTCACACATGTATTATGTTTCCGGTTAATACAATTCTAGCATGAATAATAAACATTTATCATGATATAAGGAAATAAATAATAACTTTATTATTGCCTCTAGGGCATATTTCCTTCATTAACAGTCTTTTGCAAAATTAATTTTATTTCTCTATTGCTAAGTTCAACTTGACCACTAGATTGAGGATGACAGGGTGATGCAATTCTATGGTTAACATCATACTTAGCAAGCATTTTACGGAAGGCACCATGAATAAAGTGTGAACCAGCACCGGTCATTAAATATATAAGGACTCCAAACCTTGGGAAAATAACTCCCTTAAGCATTTTAATAGAGGTGTTGTGATCAGCACTACTAGTTGGAATAGCTTCTACCCATTTAGTAACATAATCAACAATAACCAAAATATGTGTATAGACATTAGAGGAAGGAAAAGGTCCCATGTAATCAAATCCCCAAACATCAAATGGCTCAACAACAAGTGAATAATTCATAGGCATTTCTTGACGCTTATAGATATTACCTATTCTTTGACATTCATCACAAGATGAGACAAACTTACGGGCATCCTTGAAGAGAGTAGGCCAATAAAATCCCGATTGGAGTACCTTGTGAGCAGTTCTGTCTCCAGCATGATGCCCTCCATAAGCCTCAGAGTGACATTTCCATAAGATTTGTCCCTGTTCATGCTCAGGTACACAACGTCTAATAATACCATCAACTCCTTCTTTATAAAGATGTGGGTCATCCCAAAAGTAATGTCTTAAATCATAGAAGAATTTTTTTATTTTGCTGGTATGTAAAGCTAGGTGGTAAATATTTAGCAACAATGTAATTAGCATAGTCAGCATACCAAGGAGTACCATTAGCAACATTTATTGTAGCTAACTGCTCATCAGGGAAACTATCATCAATAGGAGGTGGGTCATCAAGCACATTTTCAAGCCTAGACAAATTATCAGCTATGGGGTTTTCAACTCCTTTTCTATCAATGGTATGTAAATCAAATTCTTGTAACAAGAGAACCCAACGAATAAGTCTAGGTTTAGCATCTTTCTTTTCCATAATATATTTAATAGCAACATGGTCTGTGTGAACAGTTACTTCAGAATCAACAATATAAGGTCTAAATTATCACAAGACTACTGCTAAGAATTTTTTTAGTAGTAGCATAATTTCTTTGAGTACTGTCTAGAGTTTTACTAGCATAATGAATAACATTCAATTTCTTATCAACTCTTTGTCCCAGAACAACACCAACAACATAATCACTAGCATCACACATAATTTCAAAAGGCAAGTTCCAATCAGGTGGTTGAACAATAGGTGCAAATATTAAGGCTTTCTTGAGTGTTTCAAAGGCTTCTAAACAATCATCATAAAAAACAAAAGGGATATCCTTTGCAAAATCTTAGTAAGAGGCCTAGAAATTTTAGAAAAGTCTTTGATAAATCTCCTATAGAAACCAACATGGCCTAGGAAACTACGAATACCTTTGATGTCCTTAGGACATGGCATTTTCTCAATTGCATCAACCTTAGCTTAATTGGTCCAATTCAATACCTCTTTCAGAAATTTTATGACCCAAGATAATGCCTTCATTAACTATAAAGTGGCACTTCTCCCAATTCAAGACAAGATTTGTTTGTTCACATCTCTGCAAAACTCGCTCAAGATTGCTTAAACAATCATCAAAAGATTTCCCATAAATAGAAAAGTCATCCATGAAAACCTCAACAATCCTTTCACAAAAGTCAGAGAATATAGCAGTCACACATCTTTGAAAGGTAGCAGGTGCATTACATAAACCAAAAGGCATGCGTCTATAAGCATAGGTTCCAAATGGACAAGTAAAAGTGGTCTTTTCTTGATCAGGTTGAGAAACAGGTATTTGTGAAAAGCCAGAATATCCATCTATAAAGAAAAAGTGCTTGTGCTTAGATAATATTTCAAGCATTTGATCAATAAAAGGCTAAGGGTAATGATCTTTTCTAGTAGCTTTATTTAATTTTCTAAAATCAATTACCATTCTATAACCTGTAATAATTCTTTGTGGAATGAGTTCATTCTTATCATTAGGAACAACAATAATACCTCCTTTCTTAGGGACACAATGAACATGACTTACCCATCTACTATCAGCTATAGGATAAATTATACCTGCTTCCAGAAGTTTTAATATTTCCATTCTTACCACCTCTTTCATCTTCGGATTTAACCGACGTTGGTGATCAACAACTAGTTTAGCATCAGGTTCCATATTAATTTTGTGCTGACATAGAGTGGGACTAATGCCCTCTAAATCATCAAGAGTATATCCAATAGCAGCCCGATGCTTCCTTAGAACTTTCAATAATCTTTCTTCTTCATGTTCTGAAAGGTTAGCACTAATAATAACAGGATATATTTTCTTTTCATCGAGATAAGCATATTTCAAAGTGTATGGCAATTGTTTTAATTCAAACACCGGATCACCTTTAGGTGGAGGAGGACCACCCAGAGTTTCAATACGCAAATTGTGTTTAAGCAGAGGATGTTGTTCAAAGAGAACTTTATATATTTCATTTCTTTCATTCATATGAAAATCATTCTCATGGTCTAGCAAATATTATTCTGAAGGATTAGTAGGTGGCATAGGAATAGAAGCAAGACCAATTAATTCATCCTTACTAGGCAATTCTTTTTCATGATGATTTAAACTCATGAGACTCATCACCAAAGCTAACACCCACAATTTGTTTCTTGCAATCTATCTTAGCATTAATTGTGTTCAAGAAAGGTCTACCAAAGATAATGGGGAAGAAGTCATCTTACGGGGTACCAATAACAAGAAAATCAGTAGGATATTTTATTTTCCCACACAAGACTTCAATATCTCTAATAATCCCACAAGGTGATATGGTGTCTCTATTAGCAAGTTTAATAGTAACATCTATGTCTTCTAACTCAGCAGGTGCTATGTCCTTTATAATTTATTGATATAGAGTGTAAGGAATAGCACTCACACTAGCACCCATATCACATAAACCATGATAATAGTGATCTCCTATTTTAACTAAAATAATAGGCATGCCAACAACAAGTCTATGTTTATCTTTTCCAGTAGGTTTAGCAATTCTAGCAGCTTCTTCACAGAAGTAAATAACATGCCCATCCATATCTTCTTCTAAGAGATCTTTAACCATAGAAATGCTAGGTTCTACTTTAATTTGCTCATCAAGGTTAGGTGTTCTAACATAGCTTTTGTTAACCACAGTTGAAACTTTAGCATGCTCCTTTATCCTAACAGGAAAAAGGGGTTTCTCAATATAACTAGAAGGAACAACTGGATCAACATTATAAAGCAGAGTTTCTTCTTTAACTGGTACTAGTTCTTTAATTTCTTCTTTAATAGGTGGTTGATACCTAAACCACTTATCTTTAGGGAGTTCAACATGAGTAGCAACTGATTCACAAAAGGAGGCTACTATCTCAGAGTCAAGTCCATATTTAGTGCAAAACTTTTGAAAAGCATCGGTATCCATAAAAGATTTAACACAATCACACTTAAGTTTAATACCTGACTCTGTACCTTCGTCGAGTTCCCAATCTTCAGAGTTGCGTTTAATTCTTTCCAAAATATCCCACCAGAATTCAATAGTCTTCTTCATAAAAGAACCAGCACAAGAAGTATCAAGCATGGTTTGATCATTACGAGAAAGTCGAGCATAGAAATTCTGGATAATAATTTCTCTTGAGAGCTCATGATTGGGGCATGAATATAACATTGACTTAAGCCTCACCCAAGCTAGAGCGATACTTTCTCCTTCACGAGGCCAAAAATTATATATATAATTCCGATCATGATGAACTAGATGCATAGGATAATTTTTTTGGTGGAACTCCAATTTCAAACGATTCCAATTCCATGACCCAATATCATCGCATAGCCTATACCATGCCAATGCTTTTCCCTTCAAAGATAAAGGGAAAACCTTTCTCATCACCTCATCTTCGGGTAAACCTGCAAGTTTAAACAATCCACAAATTTGTTCCACATATATCAAGTGCATATCAGGATGTTCAGTTCCATCTCCTGCATAAGGATTAGCCAGCAGTTGTTCTATCATACCCAAAGGAATTTCATATTCAATATTTTCAGTAGGTGCAGTAAATTGAGGGGTAGCTAATTGTGGTTCCGGACGAGGTGAAGATACCCCGAACAAACCCCTCAAAGGATTGTTTTCCATAGTAACAAGTGACAATAAATTTTAGCACACTATATAAACGTTTCCTTACTGAATTCCACTTACTAAAGGCGCTTCACTTCCCGGCAACGGCGCCAGGAAATAGCCTTGATGACCCACAAGTATAGTGGATCAATTGTAGGTCTTTTCGATAAGTATGAGTGTCGAACACAATGATACGTCTCCAACATATCTATAATTTTTGATTGTTCCATGCTATTATATTATCTGTTTTGGATGTTTAATGGGCTTCAATATGCTCTTTTTATATTATTTTTGGGACTAACCTATTAACCGAAGGCCTAGTGCCAGTTTCTGTTTTTTTGCCTATTTTAGAGTTTCGCAGAAAAGGAATACCAAACGGAATCCAAACGGAATGAAACCTTCGCGATGATCTTTCTTCGACCGAAAGCAAACCAGGAGACTTGGAGTGGAAGTCTGGAACTCTGTGAGGCGGCCATGAGGCAGGAGGGCGCACCCAAGGGGTAGGCGCGCCCCCACCCTGATGGACCCCACGTAGCTCCATCGACGTACTTCTTTCGCCTATATATACTCTTATACCCTAGATCGATAGCAGAGAGCCACGAAACCACTTTTCCACCGCTGCAATCTTCTGTACCCATGAGATCCCATCTTGGGGCCTTTTCCGGCGATCTGTCGGAGGGGGAATCGATCATGCAGGACTTCTACATCAACACCATAACCTCTCTGATGAAGCGTGAGTAGTTTACCACAGACCTTCAGGTCCATAGTTATTAGCTAGATGGCTTCTTCTCTCTCTTTGATTCTCAATACAAAGTTCTCCTCGATGTTCTTGGAGATCTATTCGATGTAATATTCTTTTGCTGTGTGTTTGTCGAGATCCGATGAATTGTGGGTTTATGAACAAGATCATCTATGAAATTTGGTTCTTGTCTGAATTCTTATATGCATGATTTGATATCTTTGCAAGTCTCTTTGAATTATCAGTTTAGTTTGGCCTACTAGATTGATCTTTCTTGCAATGCGAGAAGTGCTTAGCTTTGGGTTCAATCTTGCGGTGTCCTTTCCCAGTGACAGTAGGGGCATCAAGGCACGTATTGTATTGTTGCCATCGAGGATAAAAAGATGGGGTTTATATCATAATGCTTGAGTTTATCCCTCTACATCATGTCATCTTGCTTAATCCGTTACTCTGTTCTTTTGAACTTAATACTCTAGATGCATGCTGGATAGCGGTCGATGTGTGGAGTAATAGGAGTAGATGCAGAATCGTTTCGATCTACTTGACACGGACGTGATGCCTATATTCATAATCATTGCCTAGATATTCTCATAACTATGCACTTTTCTATCAATTGCTCGGCACTAATTTGTTCACCCACCGTAATACATGATACCTTGAGAGAAGCCACTAGTGAAACCTATGGCCCCCAGGTCTCTTTCTTGTTATATTGCATCTCTTTTATTTACATCGTAACTCGTTTACTATTTTGCAATTTTTACTTTCCAATCTATACAACAAAAATACCAAAAATATTTACTTTACTATCTTTATCAGATCTCACTTTTGCGAGTGACCGTGAAGGGATTGACAACCACTTTATCGCGTTGGTTGCAAGGTTCTTGATTGTTTGTGCAGGTACTAGGTGAATTGTGCGTTGTCTCCTACTGGATTGATACCTTGGTTCTCAAAAACTGAGGGAAATACTTACGCTACTTCGCTGCATCACCCTTTCCTCTTCAAGGAAAACCAACGCATGCTCAAGAGGTAGCAAGAAGGATTTCTGGTGCCGTTGCCAGGGAGATCTACGCCAAGTCAAGACATACCAAGTACCCATCATAAACTCTTCTCCCTCACATTAAATTATTTGCCATTCACCTCTTGTTTTCCTCTCCCCCACTTATAAAATGATTTTCGAAAACCTGTGCCTTTTCTTCGCCCTTTTTCCGTTCAATCTTGTGTTACCATGTGCCTTCTTTTTGCTTGCATCTTTGCTTGCTAAGAGTTTATGGATTCCCATCCACTTGCTAACCTTTTTAAAGGATCCAATTATGATAAACCTATTGCTAGTGAGTTGAGTGCACTAGATTATCTTTATGAAGTTTTGCTTGAAATCCGTGAATCTGAAAATTGTGATGAAGTGCTTTATAAAGTGATTCACGATAGATCTTTGAATAAAAAGCATGATTGCAATGATGTTACTATAAAATCTATTAATGTCAATTGTGCTAATAATATGCAAAACCCTAAGCTTGGGGATGCTAATTTTGCTATGTCTACTACTTGTTGCAATGATCATGATTGGAGTGATTTTTCTTATGATCTTGAAAATTTATTTAAGCCCCATGATGAATATGAGATCTATAATAATGCTTGCAATAATACTGAAAGTGGGTTTGGAAGAGTGTTAACTTTAGATCCCACATATTTGGATAATGTTCAATCTTATGAAGTTTTTGATAAAAGTGGGTTTGGAGAGGTCATGACTTTATTTTATGATAATCCCACTATTTCGGAAGAGTGTCAACTTTGCATGCATGTGGATCATGAAGAGAAAATTTTATGTGATAGTTATATTGTTGAAATTGATTTTGATCCTACATGTAATTATTATGAGAGAGGAAAATATGGTTGTAGAAATTTTCATGTTACAAAATTACCTCTCGTTAGGTTGAGATTGCTATTGTTTCTTTCTTCTTCCTTGCATATGGTGGTTTTTGCTTGTCATGATAATTTATTTGCTTATGAAATCCCTATGCATAGGAAGCATGTTAGACTTAAACTTGTTTGTCATATGTTTTATGATGCTCTCTTTGTTCATGTGAGCATCATTGAAATCTCAATGCCTAGCTAGGGGCGTTAAATGAGAGCGCTTGTTGGGAGGCAACCCAATTTTATTTTTGTTATTTGCCTTTTGCCCCTGTTTAGTAATAAATAATTCATCTAGCTTCCGCTATGATTGTGTTTTTATGTTTTAGTTAGTGTTTGTGCCAAGCAAAGCCTTTAGGACCTTCTTGGGTGATAGTTGTTTGATCTTGCTGAAAAAACAGAAACTTTTACGCTCACGAAATTAATTTTCATTTTTTTTACCAGAGAGCGATAAAATACCTAATACTTCTGCAGTAGATCAATATACATATTTCTCAGGCCGTCCTAATTTTTCAGAATTTTTGGAGTTACAGAAGTATTCGAAAGTTACAGATTGCTACAGACTGTTCTGTTTTTGACAGATTCTATTTTTCGTGTGTTGTTTGCTTATTTTGATGAATCTATGAGTAGTATCGGGGGGTATGAACCATAGATAAGTTTGAATACAATATGTTTAACACTAATATAAATAAAGAATGAGTTCATTACAGTACCTTAAAGTGGTGGTTTATTTTCTTATACTAATGGAGCTCATGATATTTTCTGTTGAAGTTTTGTGTTGTGAAGTTTTCAAGTTTTGGGGTAAAGATTTGATGGATTTTGGAATAAGGAGTGGCAAGAGCCTAAGCTTGGGGATGCCCAAGGCACCCCAAGGTAAAATTCAAGGACAACCAAAAGCCTAAGCTTGTGGATGCCCCGGAAGGCATCCCCTCTTTCGTCTTCGTCCATTGGTAACTTTACTTGAGGCTATATTTTTATTCACCACATGATATGTGTTTTGCTTGGAGCGTCTTGTATGATTTGAGTCTTTGCTTTTTAGTTTACCACAATCATCCTTGTTGTACTGATACGTCTCCAACGTATCTATAATTTTTGATTGTTCCATGCTATTATATTATCTGTTTTGGATGTTTAATGGGCTTTAATATGCACTTTTATATTATTTTTGGGACTAACCTATTAACCGGAGGCCCAATGCCAGTTTCTGTTTGTTTTTGCCTATTTCAGTGTTTCACACAAAAGGAATATCAAAGGGAATCCAAACGGAATGAAACCTTCACAAGGATCTTTCTCGGAACAAATGCAATCCAGAAGACTTGGAGTACAAGTCACAGGCGCAACGAGGAGGCCACGAGGTAGGAGGGCGCCCCCAGGGGGTAGGCGCCCCACCCTCATGGGCCCCTCGTAGCTCCACCGACATACTTCTTTAGCCTATATATACTCTTATACCCTCAAAACATCCACGGGGGCCACGAAACCACTTTTCCACCGCTGCAACCTTCTATACCCGTGAGATCCTGATGTCTACTACACAACCTTCTTCCTGTAGACATTTGTTGGGCCTCCAAGTGCAGAGGTTTGTAGGACGTAGCAAATTTCCCTCAAATGGATGACCTAAGGTTTATCAATCCGTGGGAGGCGTAGGATGAAGATGGTCTCTCTCAAGCAACCCTGCAACCAAATAACAAAGAGTCTCTTGTGTCCCCAACACACCCAATACAATGGTAACTTGTATACATGCACTAGTTCGGCGAAGAGATGGTGATACAAGTGGTATATGGATGGTAGATAAAGGTTTTTGTAATCTGAAAATATAAAAAAAGCAAGGTAACTAATGATAAAAGTGAGCACAAACGGTATTGCAATGTGTTGAAACAAGGCCTAGGGTTCATACTTTCACTAGTGCAAGTTCTCTCAACAATAATAACATAATTGGATCATATAACTATCCCTCAACATGCAAAAAAGAGTCACTCCAAAGTCACTAATAGCAGAGAACAAACGAAGAGATTATGGTTGGGTATGAAACCACCTCAAAGTTATTCTTTCCAATCAATCCGTTGGGCTATTCCTATAAGTGTCACAAACAGCCCTAGAGTTCGTACTAGAATAACACCTTAAGACACAAATCAACCAAAACCCTAGTGTCACCTAGATACTCCAATGTCACCTCAAGTATCCGTGGGTATGATTATACGATATGCATCACACAATCTCAGATTCATCTATTCAACCAACACATAGAACCTCAAAGAGTGCCCCAAAGTTTCTACAAGAGAATCACGACGAAAACGTGTGCCAACCCCTATGCATAGGTTCATGGGCGGAACCCGCAAGTTGATCACCAAAACATACATCAAGTGAATCACGTGATATCCCATTGTCACCACAAATACGCACGGCAAGACATACATCAAGTGTTCTCAAATCTTTAAAGACTCAATATGATAAGATAACTTCAAAGGGAAAACTCAATCCATTACAAGAGAGAGAGAGGGGAAGGAGAAACATCATAGGATCCAAATATAATAGCAAAGCTCGCTATACATCAAGATCGTATCACCTCAAGAACACGAGAGAGAGAGAGAGAGATCAAACACATAGCTACTGGTACATACCCTCAGCCCCTAGGGAGAACTACTCCCTCCCCGTCATGGAGAGCACCGGGATGATGAAGATGGCCACCGGAGAGGGATTCCCTCTCCGGCAGGGTGCCAGAACGGGTCTAGATTGGTTTTCGGTGGCTACGGAGGCTTCTGGCGGCGGAACTCCCTATCTATTGTGCTCCCTGATCATTTTGGGGTATATGGAGATATATAGGCGGAAGAAGTATGTCAGGGGAGCCACGAGGGGCCCACAAGGGTGGAGGGTGCGCCCAGGAGGGGTGGGCGCGCCCCCCTACCTCATGGCTTCCTTGAAGCTTCCTTGACGTGGACTCTAAGTCTCTCGGGTTGCTTTCCTTCCAAAAATAAGTTCCATGAAGTTTCAGGTCAATTGGACTCTGTTTGATTTTCCTTTTCTATGATACACTAAAACAAGGAAAAAACAGAAACTGGCACTGGGCTCTAGGTTAATAGGTTAGTCCCAAAAATCATATAAAAGTGTATAATAAAGCCCATAAACATCCAAAACAAATAATATAATAGCATGGAACAATAAAAAATTATAGATACGTTGGAGACATATCAGCATCCCCAAGCTTAATTCCTGCTCGTCCTCGAGTAGGTAAATGATAAAAACAAAAAATTTGATGTGGAATGCTACCTAACATATTCATCATGTATTTCTCTTTATTGTAGCAAGAATATTCAGATCCATAAGATTGAAGACAAAAGTTTAATATTGACATAAAAATAATAATACTTCAAGCATACTAACTAAGCAATCATGTCTTCTCAAAATAACATGGCCAAAGAAAGTTCATCCCTACAAAATCATATAGTTTAGTCATGCTCTATTTTCGTCACACAAGAATGCTCTCATCATGCACAACCCCGATGACAAGCCAAGCAATTGTTTCATACTTTAGTAATCTCAAACTTTTTTCAACTTTCACGCAATGCATGAGCGTGGGCCATGGATATAGCACTATGGGTGGAATATAATATGATGAGTGGGTTATGTGGAGAAGACAATAAGGAGAAAGTCTCACATCGACGCGGCTAATCAATGGGCTAGGGTGATGCCCATCAATTGATGTCAATGCAAGGAGTAGGGATTGCCATGCAACGGATGCACTAGAGCTATAAATGTATGAAAGCTCAACAAAAGAAACTAAGTGGGTGTGCATCCAACTTGCTTGCTCACGAAGACTTAGGGCACTTGAGGAGGAGGCCCATTGTTGAAATATACAAGCCAAGTTCTATAATGAAAAATTCCCACTAGTATATGAAAGTGACAGAACAAGAGACTCTCTATCTTAAAGATCATGGTGCTACTTTGAAGCACAAGTGTGGAAAAAGGATAGTAGCATTGTCCCTTTTTTTATTTGGCCTTTCCCCTCTTTTTTTATTTGGTCTTTCTTTTTTTATTTGGCCTTTACTTTTTTGGCCTTCCCCCCCCCCTTTTTTGGGACAATGCTCTATGAATGATGATCATCACACCTCTATTTATTTACAACTCAATGATTACAACTCGATGCTAGAACAAAGTATGACTCTATATGAATGCCTCCGGCGGTGTACCGGGATTGCTATGAATCAAGATTGACATATATGAAAAATTATGAACGGTGGATTTGCCAAAAATACGATGTCAACTACATGATCATGCAAATCAATATGACAATGATGATGCGTGTCATAATAAATGGAATGGTGGAAAGTTGCATGGCAATATATCTCGGAATGGCTATGGAAATGCCATAATAGGTAGGTATGGTGGCTGTTTTGAGGAAGATATAAGGAGGTTTATGTGTGACAGAGCGTATCATATCACGGGGTTTGGATGCACCGACGAAGTTTGCACCAACTCTCAATGTGGGAAAGGGCAATGCACGGTACCGAAGAGGCTAGTAATGATGGAAGGGTAAGAGTGTGTATAATCCTTGGACTCAACATTAGTCATAAAGAACTCACATACTTATTGCAAAAATCTACAAGTCATCAAAAACCAAGCACTACGTGCATGCTCCTAGGGGGATAGATTGGTAGGAAAAGACCATCGCTCGTCCCCGACCGCCACTCATAAGAAAGACAATCAAATAACACCTCATGTTTCAAATTTGTTACACAACATTTACCATGCGTGCATGCTACTGGACTTGCAAACTTCAACACAAGTATTTCTCAAATTCACAACTACTCAACTAGCACAACTTTAATATCACTATCTCCATATCTCAAAACAATCATCAAGTATCAAACTTCTCTTAGTATTCAATGCACTTATATGAAAGTTTTTATTATATCCCGCTTGGATGCCCATCATATTAGGACTAATTTCATAACCAAAGCAAACTACCATGATGTTCTAAAGACTCTCTAACATTAATAATTTCAGATCTTGGTATTTTATTCAAACAGAAAGCAAAACAAAATAAAATAAGATGACGCTCCAAGTAAAACACATATCATGTGGCAAATAAAAATATAGCTCCAAGTAAAGTTACCGATGAACAAAGACGGAAGAGGGGATGCCTTCCGGGGCATCCCCAAGCTTAGGCCCTTGGTTGTCCTTGAATATTACCTTGGGGTGCCTTGGGAATCCCCAATCTTATGCTCTTGCCATTCCTTATTCAATAGTCCATCGAATCTTTACCCAAAACTTGAAAACTTCACAACACAAAACTTAACAGAAAACTCGTAAGCCCCGTTAGCGAAAGAAAACAAAACACCACATCAAGGTACTGTAATGAACTCGTTCTTTATTTATATTGGTGTTAAACCTACTGTACTCAAACTTCTTTATGGTTTATAAACTCTTTTACTAGCCATAAATTCATCAAAATAAGCAAACAACACACGAAAAACAGAATCTGTCGAAAACAGAACAGTCTGTAGTAATCTGTAACTAACGCAAACTTATGGAACCCCAAAAATTCTAAAATAAATTTCTGAAATTGAGGAATTTATCTATTAATCATCTGAAAAAAAGAATTAACTAAATAGCACTCTTCAATAAAAAATGACAGCAATTCTCGTGAGCGCTAAAGTTTCTGTTTTTTACAGCATGATCAACAAGACTTTCCCCAAGTCTTCCCAACGGTTCTACTTGGCACAAACACTAATTAAACATAAAAAATCATTCATAACAGAGGCTAGATAAATTATCTATTACTAAACAGGAGCAAAAATTAAGGAGCAAAAATAAAGTTGGGTTGCCTCCCGACAAATGCTATCGTTTAACGCCCCTAGCTAGGCATGATGATTTCAACGATGCTCACATAAAAGATAGGAATTGAAACATAAAGAGAGCATCATGAAGAATATGACTAGCACATTTAAGTCTAACCCACTTCCTATGAATAGGTATTTTTGAGCAAACAATTTGTGGGAACAAGAATCAACCTGCATAGGAAGGTAAAACAAGCATAACTTCAAAACTTTAAGCACATAGAGAGGAAACTTGATATTATTGCAATTCCTATAAGCATATATTCCTCCCTCATAATAATTTTAAGTAGCATCATGAATGAATTCAACAATATAACCATCACATAAAGCATTCTTTTCATGATCTATAAGCATAGAAATTTTATTACTCTCCACACAAGCAAAATTCTTCTCATTCGGAATAGTGGGAGTATCATAAGAGACTCGAATACTATAAATTGTTTCAACATTAAAAGAGTAATGTTCAGAAAAGGGTAATCATAATCATGACAAGTTTTATAAATATAATCATCACTACTTTTTATAGCATATGTATCATCACAATAATTATCACAAGTAGCAACTTTGTTCTCATCGTAATCGATTGAAACCTCTTCCAGGATAGTGGAATCATCACTAAATAAAGTCATGACCTCTCCAAATAAGATTCAGCATCTTCCAAAATAGTGGGATCATTACTTCATAAAGTTGACACTCTTCCAAACCCACTTTCATCAATATAATCATCATAAGTAGGAGGAATGCTATCATCATTATAAATTTGCATATCAAGACTTGGGAGACTAAAAATATCATCTTCATTAAACGTAGCATCCCCAAGCTTGGGACAAACATTAATTGCAGCAAATATATTCTCAAAAACATCATCTTCATCAAACATAGCATCCCCAAGCTTGGGCCTTTTCATATCATAAGCATAATAACTCTCATAATTAATAGTATGGATAGCACCAATAGTATAGCAATTATCATATTCTTCCAAGAAAGTTCCAAAAAGATTTTCAAGATCATAAGAAGTATCATTATCTTCCCAATCATAATCACAACAAGCAATCGGCATAACGAGATCATCATCAAGTGCATCATCTTCCACAATTATATTTTTATGAGGCACAACAGTAATAGGAGCAACATTATTTGGGAGAGATATATTTTTACCTCTCTTCCTCTTTCTTTTCTTATTCTTCACTACATCGTGTGTGGGTTCAATCTTGTTTTTGGAGCTCCTTATTAATGAGATTGGTTGAATAGGAGGCTCCTCCTCGTTACCTGATTCATCATAAGAAATAATAGGAGGATATTGGGAAGTATCTTCCCTTTCATTAGTATTCTCTTCATCCTCTATTTCTTTTCTTTTCTTTATGTAATTGGAAATATAGGGGTTTTCAATGCAATTCACCGCACAATACATATAAATTTCCTCTAGATCAAAGCCAAGAAGTTTATCACGGGCAAATACTGGAAGATAGTTAGTTATACGTTTCATTTCTTCATAACCCATAAGCAAACTAAGTTCATTATGATGTGCAAGGGAAATCAAGTCATCACAATTTTTGGACACGATTAGATCATGAAACAATTTGCATCGGATAACTAAATGACCCTGTTCATTGCAAAGTCCACAAGTACGGCCAAGAAAATTTACATTTTCAGCACAATCATCTAGCCTTTCTTGCAACAATTTAGTTTATAAGTACTTATGCCTATTGCAATATCCATCTTCCCTATTTGGTGTGTACTTACAAAACCAATGCACTCCACAAAAATTGACATGTTTATAGGAGACATTTTCATCATAACTAGTGCAATCAACATTAGTACCATGGATATTCAAGGAGTTCATACTAACAACATTGCAATCATGCTCATCATTCAAAGATTTAGTGCCAAACATTTTAATGCATTCTTCTTCTAACACCTTGGCACAATTTTCCTTTCCATCATACTCACGAAACATATTAAAAAGATGAAACGTATGAGGTAGACTCAATTCCAATTTTCTTTTGTAATTTTCTTTTATAAACTAAACTAGTGCTAAAACAAGAAACAAAAAGATTCGAATGCAAGATCTAAAGATATACCTTCAAGCACTCACCTCCCCGGCAATGGCGCCAGAAAAGAGCTTGATGTCTACTACACAACCTTCTTCTTGTATACGTTGTTGGGCCTCCAAGAGTAGAGGTTTGTAGGACAGTAGCAAATTTCCCTCAAATGGATGACCTAAGGTTTATCAATCCGTGGGAGGCGTAGGATGAAGATGGTCTCTCTCAAGCAACCCTGCAACCAAATAACAAAGAGTCTCTTGTGTCCCCAACACACCCAATACAATGGTAACTTGTATACATGCACTAGTTCGGCGAAGAGATGGTGATACAAGTGGTATATGGATGGTAGATAAAGGTTTTTGTAATCTGAAAATATAAAAACAGCAAGGTAACTAATGATAAAAGTGAGCACAAACGGTATTGCAATGTGTTGAAACAAGGCCTAGGGTTCATACTTTCACTAGTGCAAGTTCTCTCAACAATAATAACATAATTGGATCATATAACTATCCCTCAACATGCAACAAAGAGTCACTCCAAAGTCACTAACAGCAGAGAACAAACGAAGAGATTATGGTTGGGTATGAAACCACCTCAAAGTTATTCTTTCCAATCAATCCGTTGGGCTATCCCTATAAGTGTCACAAACAGCCCTAGACTTCGTACTAGAATAACACCTTAAGACATAAATCAACCAAAACCCTAATGTCACCTAGATACTACAATGTCACCTCAAGTATCCTTGGGTATGATTATACGATATGCATCACACAATCTCAGATT
Organism: Triticum aestivum; assembly: GCF_018294505.1. Classification (NCBI taxonomy): domain Eukaryota; kingdom Viridiplantae; phylum Streptophyta; class Magnoliopsida; order Poales; family Poaceae; genus Triticum; species Triticum aestivum. The sequence continues at coordinate 658,616,439 of NC_057797.1, forward strand.
CATCTATTCAACCAACACATAGAACCTCAAAGAGTGCCCCAAAGTTTCTACAGGAGAATCACGACGAAAACGTGTGCCAACCCCTATGCATAGGTTCATGGGCGGAACCCACAAGTTGATCACCAAAACATACATCAAGTGAATCACGCGATATCCCATTGTCACCACAGATACGCATGGCAAGCCATACATCAAGTGTTCTCAAATCTTTAAAGACTCAATCCGATAAGATAACTTCAAAGGGAAAACTCAATCCATTACAAGAGAGAGAGAGGGGGAGGAGAAACATCATAGGATCCAAATATAATAGCAAAGCTCGTGATACATCAAGTTCGTATCACCTCAAGAACATGAGAGAGACAGAGAGAGATCAAACACATAACTACTAGTACATACCCTCAGCCCCGAGGGAGAACTACTCCCTCCTCATCATGGAGAGCACCGGGATGATGAAGATGGCCACCGGAGAGGGATTCCCCCTCCGACAGGGTGCCGGAATAGGTCTAGATTGGTTTTCGGTGGCTACGGAGGCTTCTGGCGGCGGAACTCCCGATCTATTGTGCTCCCCGATCGTTTTAGGGTATATGGAGATATATAGGCGGAAGAAGTACGTTAGGGGAGCCACGAGGGGCCCACGAGGGTGGAGGGCGTGCCAGGGGGGTGGGCGCGCCCCCTACCTCGTGGCTTCCTCGAAGCTTCCTTGACGTGGACTCCAAGTCTCCCGGGTTGATTTCCTTCCAAAAATAAGTTCCGTGAAGTTTCAGGTCAATTGGACTCCGTTTGATTTTCCTTTTCTGCAATACTCTAAAACAAGGAAAAAAACAAAAACTGGCACTGGGCTCTGGGTTAATAGGTTAGTCCCAAAAATCATATAAAAGTGTATAATAAAGCCCATAAACATCCAAAACAGATAATATAATAGCATGGAACAATCAAAAATTATAGATACGTTGGAGACGTATCATATCCCATCTGGGGACCTTTTCCGACGATCTGCCGGAGGGGGAATTGATCATGGAGGGCTTCTACATCAACACCATAGCCTCTCCAATGATGTGTGAGTAGTTTACTGATGTCTACTACACAACCTTCTTCTTGTAGACGTTGTTGGGCCTCCAAGTGCAGAGGTTTGTAGGACAGTAGCAAATTTCCCTCAAGTGGATGACCTAAGGTTTATCAATCCGTAGGAGGCGTAGGATGAAGATGGTCTCTCTCAAGCAACCCTGCAACCAAATAACAAAGAGTCTCTTGTGTCCCCAACACACCCAATACAATGGTAAATTGTATAGGTGCACTAGTTCGGCGAAGAGATGGTGATACAAGTGCAATATGGATAGTAGATAATGGTTTTTGTAATCTGAAAATATAAAAACAGCAAGGTAACTAATGATAAAAGTGAGCACAAATGGTATTGCAATGCGTTGAAACAAGGCCTAGGCTTCATACTTTCACTAGTGCAAGTTCTGTCAACAATAATAACATAATTGGATCATATAACTATCCCTCAACATGCAACAAAGAGTCACTCCAAAGTCACTAATAGCGGAGAACAAACGAAGAGATTATGGTAGGGTACGGAACCACCTCAAAGTTATCCTTTTTGATCGATCTATTCAAGAGTTTGTAGTAAAATAACATGAAGCTATTCTTTCCGTTCAATCTATCATAGAGTTCGTACTAGAATAACACCTTAAGACACAAATCAACCAAAACCTTAATGTCACCTAGATAGTCCAATGTCACCTCAAGTATCCGGTGGTATGATTATGCGATATGCATCACACAATCTCATATTCATCTATTCAAACCAACACAAAGTACTTCAAAGAGTGCCCCAAAGATTCTACCGGAGAGTCAAGACGAAAATGTGTGCCAACCCCTACTCATAGGTTCATGGGCGGAACCCGCAAGTTGATCACCAAAACATACATCAAGTGGATCACGTGATATCCCATTGTCACCACAGATAAGCACATGCAAGACATACATCAAGTGTTCTCAAATCCTTAAAGACTCAATCCGATAAGATAACTTCAAAGGGAAAACTCAATTCATCACAAGAGAGTAGAGGGGGAGAAACATCATAAGATCCAACTATAATAGCAAAGCTTGCGATTCATCAAGATTGTACCACCTCAAGAACACGAGAGAGAGAGAGAGAGAGAGAGATCAAACACATAGCTACTGGTACATACCCTCAGCCCCGAGGGAGAACTACTCCCTCCTCGTCATGGAGAGTGTCGGGATGATGAAGATGGCCACCGGTGAGGGGTTTCCCCTCCGGCAGGGTGCCAGAACGGGTCTAGATTGGTTTTCGGTGGCTACGGAGGCTTCTGGCAGCGGAACTCCCAATCTATTCTCCTCTCCGAAGTTTTTTGGTATATGGGTATATATAGGAGGAAGAAGTACGTCGGTGGATCTCCGGGTTGTCCACTAGGCAGGGGTGGGCGCGCCCCCCACCCCCGTGGCAGCCCGGGACTCTCTTGGTCCATCTCTGATACTCCGTGGGCTTCTTCTGGTCCAAAAATAAGTTCCGTGAAGTTTCAGGTCAATTGGACTCCGTTTGATTTTCCTTTTCCACGGTACTCTAAAACAAGGAAAAAACAGAAACTAGCACTGGGCTCTAGGTTAATAGGTTAGTCCCAAAAATCATATAAAATAGCATATAAATGCATATAAAACATCCAAGGTTGATAATATAATAGCATGGAACAATCAAAAATTATAGATACGTTGGAGATGTATCATTTACCACAGCCCTTCGGGTCCATAGTTATTAGCTATATGGCTTCTTCTCTCTCTCTCTCTTTGATCTTCAATACAAAGTTCTCCTCGATGTTCTTGGAGATCTATTTGATGTAATATTCTTTTGCGGTGTGTTTGCCGAGATCCAATGAATTGTGGATTTATGATCAAGTTTATCTATGAACAATATTGGTTCTTCTCTGAATTCTTATATGCATGATTTGATAGCTTTGCAAGTATCTTTGAATTATCGGTTTAGTTTGGCCTACTAGATTGATCTTTCTTGCAATGGAAGAAGCTCTTAGCTTTGGATTCAATCTTGCGGTGTCCTTTCCCAGTGACAGTAGGGGCAGCAAGGCACGTATTGTATTGTTGCCATCAAGGATAAAAAGATGGGATTTATATCATATTGCTTGACTTTATCCCTCTACATCATGTCATCTTGCCTAATGTGTTACTCTGTTCTTATGCACTTAATACTCTAGATGCATGCTGCATAACGGTCGATGTGTGGAGTAATAGTAGTAGATGCAAAATCGTTTCGGTCTACTTAACACAGATGTGATGCCTATATTTCATAATCATGCCTAGATATTCTCATAACTATGCACTTTTCTATCAATTGCTCGGCAGTAATTTGTTCACCCACCGTAATACTTGCAATCATGAGAGAAGCCACTAGTGAAACCCATGCCCCCCGGGTCTATTTAATATCATATAAGTTTATGATCTACAATTCTAGTTTACTATTTATTTTATTTTGCAATCTTTACTTTTCAATCTATACAACAAAAATACCAAAAATATTTATCTTATTATCTTTATCAGATCTCACTTTCGTAAGTGACCGTGAAGGGATTGACAACCCCTTTATCGCATTGGTTGCGAGGTTCTTGATTGTTTGTGCAGGTACTAGGTGACTTGCGTGTAGTCTCCTAATGGATTGATACCTTGGTTCTCAAAACTGAGGGAAAAACTTACGCTACTTTGTTGCATCACCCTTTCCTCTTCAAGGGAAAACCAACGCATGCTGAAGAGGTAGCATGTACACACCTTTTGGGGGAGACACACATGAATCGGAATTTATTAGAATACTCTATGTGCTTCACTTATATCTTTTGAGCTAGATAATTTTGCTCTAGTGCTTCACTTATATCTTTTTAGAGCACGGTGGTGGTTTTATTTTATAGAAATTATTGATATCTCATGCTTCACCTATATTATTTTGAGAGCCATTTAGAACGGCATGGTATTTTGCTTTGGCTATAAAATTACTCCTAATACGATAGGCATCCAAGATGGATATAATAAAAACTATCATATAAAGTGCATTGAATACTATGAGAAGTTTGATTCCTTCTGATTGTTTTGAGATATGAAGATGGTGATATTAGAGTCATGCTAGTTGAGTAGTTGAGAATTTGAGAGATAGTTGTGTTAAAGTTTGTAATTCCCGTAGCATGCATGTATGGTGAACCGTTATGTGATGAAGTCGGAACATGATTTAATTTTTTATCGTCTTCCTTATGAGTGGCGGTCGGGGACGAGCGATGGTCTTTTCCTACCAATCTATCCCCCTAGGAGCATGCGCATAATACTTCGTTTCGATAACTAATAGATTTTTGCAATAAGTATGTGAGTTCTTTTTGACTAGTGTTGAGTCCATGGATCATACGCACTCTCATCCTTCCACCATTGCTAGCCTCTCTAGTACTGCCGCAACTTTCGCCGGTACCATGAACCCACCATTTACCTTCCTCAAAATAGCCACCATACCTACCTGTTATGGCATTTCCATAGCCATTCCAAGATATATTGCCATGCAACTTTCCACCGTTCCATTTTTTATGACACACTCCATCATTGTCATATTGCTTTGCATGATCATGTAGTTGACCTCGTATTTCTGGCAAAGCCACTACTACCTCTTGAGCACTGCGTTGATTTTCCCTTGAAGAGGAAAGGGTGATGTAGCAAAGTAGCGTAAGTATTTCCCTCAGTTTTTGAGAACCAAGGTATCAATCCAGTAGGAGGCCACGCTCAAGTCCGTTGCACCTACACAAAGAAATAAAGGGGTTGTCAATCCCTTCACGGCCACTTGCAAAAGTGAGATCTGATAGAGAAGATAAGATAATTTTTTGATATTTTTATGATAAAGACTAAAAGTAAAGAAAGCAAAATAAACAGTGCCAGAAATAGCTTATTGACGGGAGATTAATATGATGGAAAATAGACCCGGGGCATAGGTTTCACTAGCGGCTTCTCTCAAGATAGCATAAGTATTACAGTGGGTGAACAAATTACTGTCGAGCAATTGATAGAAAAGCAAACAATTATGAGAATATCTAGGCATGATTATGTATATAGGCATCACGTCCATGACAAGTAGACCGACTCCTGCCTGCATCTACTACTATTACTCCACACATCGACCGCTATCCAGCATGCATGTAGAGTATTAAGTTCATAAGAACAGAGTAACGCTTTAAGCAAGATGACATTATGTAGCGGGATAAACTCATGCAATATGATATAAACCCCATCTTTTTATCCTCGATGGCAACAATACACTATGTGTTGTTTCCCCTACTGTCACTGGGATCGAGCACCGCAAGATTGAACCCAAAGCTAAGCATTTCTCCCATTGCAAGAAAGATCCATCTTGTAGGCCAAACCAAACTGATAATTCGAAGAGACTTGCAAAGATAACCAATCATACATAAAAGAATTCAGAGAAGATTCAAATATTGTTCGTAGATAATCTTGATCATAAACCCACAATTCATTGGATCTCGGCAAACACACCGCAAAAGAAGATTACATCAAATAGATCTCCAAGAAGATCGGGGAGAACTTTGTATTGAGATCCAAAGAGAGAGAAGAAGCCATCTAGCTACTAGCTATGGAAGGTCTGAAGTAAACTACTCACACATCATCGGAGAGGCCATGGAGTTGATGTAGAGGCCCTCCGTGATCGATGCCCCCTCCAGTGGAGCTCCGGAAAAGGCCCCAAGATGGAATCTCTTGGGTACAGAAGGTTGCGGCGGTGGAAATAGGGTTTCGTGGTGCTCTTCGATGGTTTGGGGGTACGTAGGTATATATAGGAGGAAGAAGTAGGTTGGTGGAGCCACAAGGGGCCCACAAAAGTGGAGGGTGCGCCCCCCTGCCTCGTGGCCTCCTCGTTGATTGCTTAACGTCCACTCCAAGTCCTCTGGATCATGTTTGTTCCAAAAATCACGCTCCCGAAGGTTTCATTCTGTTTGGACTCCGTTTGATATTCTTTTTTTGCGAAACACTGAAATAGGCAAAAAAACAACAATTTGGGCTGGGCCTCCGGTTAATAGGTTAGTCCCAAAAATAATATAAAAGTGTATAAATAAGCCCATTAAACATCCAAAACAGAATATATAATAGCATGGAACAATAAAAAATTATAGATACGTTGGAGACGTATCAAGCATCCCCAAGCTTAATTCCTGCTCGTCCTCGAGTAGGTAAATGATAAAAACATAATTTTTGATGTGGAATGGTTTCTAGCATATTCTCAATGTAAATCTCTTTATTGTGGCATGAATGTTCATATCTGAAAGATTCAAGATAAAAGTTTAATATTGACATGAAAATAGTAATACTTCAAGCATACAAACTAAGCAATCATGTCTTCTCAAAATAACATGGCCAAAGAAAGTTATCCCTACAAAATCGTATAGTCTGGCTATGCTCTATCTTCACCACACAAAATATTTAAATCATGCACAACCCTGATGACAAGCCAAGCAATTGTTTCATACTTTTGATGTTCTCAAACTTTTTCAATCTTCACGCAATATATGAGCGTGAACCATGGATATAGCACTATAGGTGGAATAGAATGGTGGTTGTGGAGAAGACAAAAAGGAGAAGATAGTCTCACATCAACTAGGCGTATCAACGGGCTATGGAGGTGCCTATTAATAGATATCAATGTGAGTGAGTAGGGATTGCCATGCAACGGATGCACTAGAGCTATAAGTGTATGAAAGCTCAACAAAAGAAACTAAGTGGGCGTGCATCCAACTCGCTTGCTCACGAAGACCTAGGGCATTTTGAGGAATCCCATCATTGGAATATACAAGCCAAGTTGTATAATGTAAAATTCCCACTAGTATATGAAGGTGACAACATAGGAGACTCTCTATCATGAAGATATTGGTGCTACTTTGGAGCACAAGTGTGGTAAAAGGATAGTAACATTGTCCCTTCTCTCTTTTTCTCTCATTTTTCTGTTGGGACTTCTCTCTTTTTTTCTTTGGCCTCTTCTTTTTTTAGTCCGGAGTCTCATCCCGACTTGTGGGGGAATCATAGCCTCCATCATCCTTTCCTCACATGGGACAATCCTCTAATAATGATGATCATCTGTAACACCCCGGATATGATTTTCCCAATATGTACTCCAACTCCTGCCGTTTCCGGTGTTAAGTTATTTTATTTTCTCGGGTTCGGGTTTTTGTCTCGTGTGTGTTGTTGTCATTGTCATGCATCTCATATCATGTCATCATGTGCATTGCATTTGCATACGTGTTCATCTCATGCATCCGAGCATTTTCCCCGTTGTCCGTTTTGCATTCCGGCGCTCCGTTCTCCTCCGGTGGTCATTTCTACCTTTCTTTCGTGTGTGGGGATTGAACATTTCTGGATTGGACCGATACTTGCCAAGCGGCCTTGGTTTACTACCGGTAGACCGCCTGTCAAGTTTCGTACCATTTGGACTTCGTTTGATGCTCCAACGGTTAACCAAGGGACCGAAAAGGCCTCGTGTGTGTTGCAGCCCAACACCTCTCCATTTTGGCCCAAAACCCACTAAAACCTTCTCCATCATCTAGAGCATTCGATCACGATCGCCTGGCCGAAAACCGCACCTCATTTGGACACTCCTAGCTCCCTCTATGCCTATATATACACCACCCTCCCGAAATTCGCGGATCCCCTTCGTCCAAACCCTAGATCCACCCTCTCCGCGCGGCCAGACACGTCCGCCGCTGCCCGCAGCCAATCGGCGCGCGCCACGTGGCCCCGGCCACCATCGCCGCCGCCAGCCCGTCCCGGCCCTGGGCGGGCCCTCTCCACTCGACCAGCCGGGCCGCGCCCCGTCTCCCGCGCTCCGCCATCCGCCTCCTCGCGCTCCCGCTCGCCAGCCGCCGCACCTCCTCGCCGCCGGAGCCCGCGGCAGCAACTCGGGCGAGCTCCGGTCGCCGCCCCTGCTGCGCCCTCGCCTCCCGACGCCGCGACCGCGCCGCCGCACGCCCGGCGAGCCCCGGCCTTCCTCCTCCCTCCTCGACGCCGGCACGAACGACTCCGGCACCGGCCTCCCCGGCGAACCTCGGAATACGCACCACCGCTACAGTCCCCTCCAGATCCAGATCCGGATCGGGTTGACTTTTTGCCCGAAACCCTAATATTTTTGGCTATGTTCATCGCATCGTAACTTTGCATCCGTAGCTCTGTTTTGGGCATATAGCATATCAAAATGTTCGTCTCAGAGTGTACATCATTTCACCTCATTGCATCATTTTCATTTGAGTTCATCTTGATGCCCGAAATGCTGTTAGAAGTAGGCTATTTGAGATAATTGCCAGATCTGCTGCTCCAATTAGATATTTGTCATTTTTGCCTTGATTATTGTGTGCATGATATGCCCCTGAGCTCTTTATGAGTTTTGTTATATGTTTTGCCTTCTATCCAGAGGTGCAACCCATGTATTTTTGTGATGTGTGTGGTGACTAGCACAAGCTTGCAAAGTGGAGCATTCGTTAATGCTGATTTCAGGGACTTAGCATTTCCACAAAGTCCTTGAGCTGTTTATCTCAAGATGCCATATGTTCATGTTGTTTCCTACTGATTCATGCCTCTTTTGAGGATTATCAGTAAGGATGTTTTGTTAATCTTGTAGTGCTCTATCCATCCATGTCTTTTTTTGCAATTATGGAGCAACCTATCTTGAATCAATCGAGCTCTACTTTTGGCAATTCGTGAATTTGGGCAGATTGTCTACTTGTTAGCGATTTTGCCGAGGATGTTGTAGTTGATCCGTGCATGCTATGTTATTGTTCTTGCCATGTCTAGCTTGCATTTTGTGTATTCTTGATGGGTGTATGCTTAGATTGTCATGGCTTGCTCTGTAGTGAGTGCATCGAGCTTGTAAACATGCCTACTTGATATTTGTTTCAGCATGCTCCAGTTTTCACTAAGTCTGAGAACTGATTATGTTTTTGCCATGTTCACATGCTTGCAAATGTATTTTGTGATCCCTTTTGGCTCAAGGTCACTAAGGGACTTTTGTTAAGCTCTTTGAGTAGCTGCATGCAGTGCTTTACTTTGCCATGTTCAGGTCCTGTAGCATATAGTTTTCATGCTCCAAAGAGTGCTATCTGATCTGAAATTCCAGACAAGTGTTAATTTCACTAAGTCTGAAATCTGTTTACCAAATGCATTTTTGCCATGCTTGTTTGAACCTGTTAATGGATGAATTGGCCATAGCTCAGTGCTAGTATTTTGTTAAGCATCATGAATGGATCCCTGCCATGTATTTTGATGCCATGTTTGGGTGCTGTAGCATGTTCATCTTGTTGCATCTAGTTGGCTACTTGCTGTAAATCGCAGAACGTGGTCATATTTGAATTGCTTGCCATTTCCAAACCATAACTCCGATTCCGGAGTTCTTTATATCGTTTTCAAGCGATTTCATCCCATCTTTCTAGTGGCACACTTGGATTTCCAAGTTGAGGCCAGCTTCATGCATTCCGTGTCAAATCTTGCATATGCATCCCATATGGCATCCCGCATAGCATACCATGTTTGCATCTTGTTGTTTGAGTTTGCACGTGGTTGATTGTGTTCCGTTTGCTTGTTTGTCTTGTTTGGGTAGAGCCGGGAGATGAGTTTGCTAACAAGGAGCCCGTTGAGTTTGCTTTCGAGGATCCAGTCAACTCTGACAACTTTGCAGGCAAGATGATCATACCCTCAAAATCACTACTATCTTTGCTTTGCTAGATGCTCGCTCTTTTGCTATGCCTATGCTACGATGCCTACCACTTGCTTATCATGCCTCCCAAATTTCCATGTCAAACCTCTAACCCACCATGTCCTAGCAAACCGTTGATTGGCTATGTTACCGCTTTGCTCAGCCCCTCTTATAGCGTTGCTAGTTGCAGGTGAAGATCGGAGACCGTTCCCTATTGGAACATTATTTACTTGTTGGGGTATCATTATATTGCCTTGTTATCTTAATGCATCTATATACTTGGTAAAGGGTGGAAGGATCGGCCTCTCGCCTAGTGTTTTGTTCCACTCTTGCCGCCCTAGTTTCCGTCATATCGGTGTTATGTTCCCGGATTTTGCGTTCCTTACGCGGTTGGGTGATAATGGGAACCCCTTGATAGTTCGCCTTGATTAAAACTTTTCCAGCAATGCCCAACCTTGGTTTTACCATTTGCCACCTAGCCTCTTTTTCCCTTGGGTTTCCGGAGCCCGAGGGTCATCTTATTTAAACCCCCCCGGGCCAGTACTCCTCTGAGTGTTGGTCCGACCAAGTAGACCGCGGGGCCACCTCGAGGCAACTTGAGGGTTGGTTTTACTCATAGGATGTCTCATCTGAGTGTGCCCTGAGAACGAGATATGTGCAGCTCCTATCGGGATTTGTCGGCACATTCGGGTGGTGTTGCTGGATTTGTTTTAACTTGTCGAAGTGTCTTGTAGAACCGGGATACCGAGTCTGATCGGAATGTCTCGGGAGAAGGTCTATTCCTTCGTTGACCGTGAGAGCTTGTCATGGGCTAAGTTGGGACTCCCCTGCAGGGATTTGAACTTTCGAAAGCCGTGCCCGCGGTTATGGGCAGATGGGAATTTGTTAATGTCCGGTTGTAGATAACTTGAACCTTAACTTAATTAAAATGAATCAATAGTGTGAGTTACCGTGATGGTCTCTTCTCGGCAGAGTCCGGGAAGTGAACACGGTGTTGGAGTAATGCTTGCCGCAGGATGTCCTCTAGTTACACGCTCGCGCTTTGCCTCCTCTTCTCGCTCTCTCTTGCGAACAGGATAGCCACCATATATGCTAGTCGCTTGCTGCAGCTCCACATAATTACCTTGCCTTACCCTTAAGCTTAAATAGTCTTGATCGCGAGGGTGCGAGATTGCTGAGTCCCTGTGGCTCACAGATTACTATTAAACCAGATGCAGGGCCTGATGATTCCATTCCAGATGACGCGCTTGAGCTCAAGTGGGAGTTTGATGAGGACTCACGCCGTTACTACGTGTCTTTCCCTGATGATCAGTAGTGGTGCCCAGTTGGGGTGATCGGGACCGTGTCGCTTGTTGGGTTATCTTTTATTTTGGCGCCGTAGTCGGGCCATGAGTGTTTGAATGTTGTAATGCTATTTATGTACTTTGATTGACGTGGCGAGTGTAAGCCAACTATGTATCTCCCCTTTTATTATCTATATTACATGGGATGTTGTGAAGATTGCCTAACTTGCGACATTGCTTTCAATGCGGTTATGTCTCTAAGTCGTGCCTCGACACGTGGGAGCTATAGCCGCATCGAGGGCGTTACAAGTTGGTAATCAGAGCCTTCCCCGACCTTAGGAGCCCCCATTGCTTGATCGTTATTAGCGGCCGAGTTGTGTCTAGAAAAATGTTTTGAGTCATTTAGGAATTATATATCGGAGAGTTTAGGAATTCTTTTTACTTCCCAGTCTCCTCGTCACTCTGGTAAGGCATCCTGACGTAGAGTTTTGACTCTTCTCTTCTCAAATTTCACTAAAAAAAATTTAGGATCACGCGGGTATCTTGGAATCATTCCGATGGTTTTGTGACGAGAACATTGTTCTTGGTGCCTCCTGTCATTTAGGGGTTGTGGCAGTGTCCCGGGGAGTTGAGCTCCGAGGTATTGTCGTCACAATTTTATCGTTGCAGTTCTGGAATACCTGAGTTTAGTACGCTGACATCGAAAATCTCTTTTATGCAGTTCGTTGGTGAGATAACCTCGACGCCACCCAGTACTGGGGCGGGAGTTCGGGAGTATCGCCATAACTTGTATAATGGATGCTTTTCGAAGGTTGAGGTAGATGGTTTCTGAAGTTTTCTCGGTTATGTGTTGAAGGATGGATACAGCTGGATGTAGGATTTGCTAGTTTTGGGTGAGATATTATGCTTCCCCTGTATCCCCAACACCTGATTGCATAACCGGAAAGGTTCGGGAGTTTCATAGGTGGGAATTCTTGTAGCTCTAGCTTTTCTTCCACGGATATTTGGTTTGAGATTGGGATTTCTTACCGAGTATTCGTTCTTGATCCGTACCTTGTTGATTTATTTCTCTACCTAAATTCTAAGTGGCTTCTCAATATATGGATATGTGACCATTTCAAAAGGAATGCATTCGTTCATTTTGTTCGGATGTGAAGACTTTATGTTGCAATTTTCATTTCGTTGGATTCGGCTTCATTTTATCTGTCAATGTGCTAACGGTGGTCAACCTCTTCAGGATGGCTCCCGCAAAGAGCACCAATCAGAATCAGAATCAAGATCTGCCGCCACCTCCACCTCCTCCGGAGGCATGGCAAGCTGTGATGGCCGCAACCAATGCAAACACACAGTTGATCATGTAAGTTCTTCAAGAGCGCAATCAAGCGAACCAAGGCAACCAAGGCAACAATCAGAATCACTTTGCTACACTCAACCAGTTCCTTGCTAACGGGCCAAAGACTTTCAGTAATTGTGTTGAGGCAACTGATGCTGACGATTGGCTCGTGGATCTGTGCAAGCATTTTGAGTGCAGTAACGTCAGGCCTGAGGACTTTGTCAAGTTTGCTTCCTTCCAACTCAAAGACCAAGCTGCAGAATGATTCCAGCAGTACAAGGATTCCAGAGGAGGACGTGTGATTACCTGGGATGAATTCCGTCAAGACTTCAAAGCTCATCATATTCCTCAGAGCGTGGTTGAAAGCAAGCGTGAGGAATTCCGCAACCTGAAGCAAGGCTCTTTGTCTGTATATGACTACAACAAGTTGTTTCAGAAGCTCGCCCGCTTTGCCAAGCAGGACGTCCCTGATGAGAAGAGCATGATATACCAGTTCAGGGGTGGTCTCAGAGAAGAAATCCAGCTAGCTCTTGTTCTCTTTGAGCCCTTGAGGTACGATGAGTTCTACAACATGGCATTGAAGCAAGAGGCCGCTCAACTGAGGTGTGATGCTTCCAAGAAGCGAGTCAGAGACACTACTCCTTCTTCCTCTACTCAAGTGGCCAAGCAGTAGAAGTTTTGGCTTCCTACTCCTCCGTTCCGTCAGCTGTATCAGCAGAAGAGCAAAGGTGGCAGTGGATCTTCCCACCCACCCAACCCTGGCTTTCAGAACAAGACTTCGTCTCAAGCTCCAAGATCGAGTGCTCCGTATCACCATCCGCTTTCAGAGGTCACGTGCAACAAGTGCCAACAGAAGGGTCACTATGCCAACAAATGCTTCAATCAGAGGCGTCTTCCTCCTCCTCCTCCTCCTGTGAGATCGGCAAGTACAGTTGTGGTCAAGCATAATCCCAAGCATGCCAAGGTCAACTTGATGAACGCAGCTTAGGCAGAGGACTCGTCAGATGTCATCATGGGTAACCTTCCTGTTAACGATGTTCCTGCAAAAGTACTTTTTGATACTGGTGCATCGCATTCCTTCTTGTCATGCCCTTTTGCATCGAAGCACAATGTTGATACTGAGGCCATGTCCAAAGTCATGCAAGTTGTTTCTCCCGGCAAGCTTTTGACTTCTAGTTTGGTTGCTTCCAATATTTCTATCACGTTGGGTGACTACAAGTTTCTTTCTTCTCTGGTGGTTCTTGGTAACTCGGATATTGATCTTATTCTCGGAATGGATTGGCTTTCTAAGCATAAGGCGCATCTTGATTGTGCAGCTAGGCAGATTCAATTGACTCATTCGTCTGAGGATGTAATTGTCTTTGCCGCTCGTGATGATACCATCCGTCTGTTTTCTCTCAATGAGAGGGGTGAACTGGATGCTATATCGCAAATCCTAGTCGTTTGCGAATACCAAGACGTCTTTCCAGAAGAGCTTCCAGGAATGCCTCAGCACCGGCTAGTTGAATTCGTCATCGATCTTGAGCCTGGCACGGAACCTGTGTGCAAGCGTCCTTATAAGCTCGGACCTGAAGAGTTGAAGGAGCTGAAGAAGCAACTCGATATTCAAGAGCGAATGGGTCTCATCCGACCTAGTTCTTCTCCGTGGGGTTGTGGTGTTCTTTTTGTGAAGAAGAAGGATGGAACGGATCGACTTTGTGTTGATTACCATCCATTGAACAAGAAGACCATCAAGAATAAGTATCCACTTCCCAACATCAATGAGCTGTTCGAACAACTCAAAGGTGCCCAAGTATTCTCCAAGCTTGATCTCCGTATGGGTTATCATCAGATTCGAATCCGTGAGCAAGATATTACCAAGACGGCTTTCAGGACAAGCTTTGGTTCATATGAATACACTGTCATGTCTTTTGGCCTTGTCAACGCTCATCTGACTTTCTCTCGCGTGATGAACTTCATCTTCAACGCCTACACCAATGACTTCGTTTTGGTCCATCTCGACGACATTCTGGTCTTTTCGAAGAACAAGGAAGATCATGCCAAGCACTTGCGTTTGGTACTCGATAAGCTCAGGGAACACAAGTTCTACGCCAAGTTTTCTAAGTGCGAATTTTGGCTCGATGAGGTTCTTTATCTTGGTCATATCATCTCTGCCAAGGGCATTGCGGTGAATCCTGAGAAGGTGTCTGCAATTGTGAATTGGGAATCACCTCAGAATGTGAAACAACTCCATAGCTTCCTCGGTCTCGCAAGCTACTGTCAAAGATTCGTTGAACACTTTTCTAAGATCGCGAAGCCTCTCTCAAATCTTCTCCAGAAGCACGTCAAGTACGTTTGGTCTTCGGAGTGTGACATTGCTTTCAACACTTTGAAAGAGAAATTGGTCACTGCTCCAGTTCTGACTCCGCCTGATGAATCCAAGCCGTACGAGGTCTTTTGTGATGCCTCTCTCCAAGGTCTTGGCGCAGTGTTGATGCAAGAGAATAAAGTTCTGGCTTATACCTCTCGCCAGTTGAAGCCCAACGAGAAGAACTACCCCACTCATGATCTCGAGTTGGTGGCAGTAGTGCATGCTCTTTTGACTTGGAGACATCTCTTATTGAGAAGAAAAGTGGACATTTTCACTGACCACAAGAGTCTCAAGTACATCTTCACTCAGCCTAACCTCAACCTCAGGCAGACTCGATGGGTCGAAATGATTCAAGAGTATAATCCGAGTATCGAGTATACTCCAGGCAAGGCCAATGTGATTGCTGACGCATTGAGCAGAAAGGCTTATTGCAACAGTCTGATTCTCAAGCCTTATCAACCCGAGCTTTGTGAAGCTTTCCGCAAACTTAATCTGCAAGTTGTTCCTCAAGGTTTCCTCCCTAACCTTCAAGTCTCTCCTACCTTGGAAGACCAGATTTGCCAAGCTCAGCTTCTTGATGCTATGGTGAAAAAGGTGAAAATTGGGATTGCCAAGAGTCAACCCAAGTACAAGTGCTACCACCTTGATGACAAGGACACTCTCTTCTTCGAGCATCGTATTGTTGTGCCCAAAGGTGACCTCCGTAAAGTGATCATGAACGAGGCTCACAATTCTCTCCTCTCCATCCACCCTGGGAGCACGAAGATGTATCAGGACCTCAAGCAGGCTTATTGGTGAACTCGAATGAAGCGCGAGATTGCTCAATTCGTGAATGAGTGTGATGTCTGCAGAAGAGTGAAGGCAGAACACCAAAGGCCAGCTGGTTTCCTCCAACCTCTTGCCATTCCAGAATGGAAGTTTGACCACATTGAAATGGACTTCGTGACTGGGTTTCCAAAGTCCAAGCGTGGCAATGATGCTATATTCGTTGTCATCGACAAACTCACTAAAGTGGCTCACTTTCTGCCTATCAAAGTGTCAATCACTGCAGCTCAATTGGCGGAACTCTATACCTCTCGAATTGTCTCTCTGCATGGTATTCCTCAAGTGATATCTTCAGACCGTGGCAGCATCTTTACCTCCAAGTTTTGGGATTCTTTTCAGAAGGCCATGGGCACCAACATCCGCTTCAACACAACTTTCCATCCTCAAACTAGCGGTCAAGTCGAGCGTGTCAACCATATTCTTGAAGATATGCTCAAGGTTTGTGTGATCTCCTTCGGCATGAAGTGGGAGGATTGTCTTCCATATGCTGAATTCTCCTACTACAACAGTTTTCAAGCAAGTTCTGGCAAGGCCCCATTCGAAATTCTGTATGGCAGGAAGTGCCGTACCCCTCTCAACTGGTCGGAAATCGGTGAACGTCAGCTTTTGGGAAATGACTTAATCACAGAGGCAGAGGAAATGTGCAAAGTCATTCGAGATTACCTCAAAGCAGCCCAATCCCGCCAGAAGAGCTACTATGATAGTAAGCACCGTGATTTGGCTTTCGAGATCGGAGATCATGTTTACCTCCGCGTCTCTCCTATGAAAGGTACTCGCCGCTTCGGTATCAAAGGGAAGCTTGCCCCTAGATACGTGGGACCTTTCAAGATCGTCAGCAAGAGAGGCGATCTCGCCTATCAACTCGAGCTTCCTTCAAACTTTGCAAATGTGCATGACGTGTTCCATGTCTCTTAGCTCCGTAAGTGCTTCAAGACTCCTGACCGCACCGTCAACTTCGAGGACATTGAGCTCCAAGAAGATCTCTCTTATCATGACCACCCCGTTGCTATTCTTGAAGAGACTGAACGCAAGACTCGCAACAAGTCAATCAAATTCCTCAAAGTCAAGTGGTCACACAATTCTGACCGTGAAGCTATCTGGGAACGCGATGATCACCTCCGTTCTGAGTACCCGGCGTTCTTTCAGTCCTAGATCTCGGGACGAGATCCTTTCGTAGTGGTGGAGTGTTGTAACACCATATGATTTTCCCAATATGTACTCCAACTCTTGCCGTTTCCGGCGTTAAGTTATTTTATTTTCTCGGGTTCGGGTTTTTGTCTCATGTGTGTTGTTGTCATTGTCATGCATCTCATATCATGTCATCATGTGCATTGCATTTGCATACGTGTTCATCTCATGCATCCGAGCATTTTCTCCGTTGTCCGTTTTGCATTCCGGCGCTCCGTTCTCCTCCGGTGGTCATTTCTAACTTTCTTTCGCGTGTGGGGATTGAACATTTCCGGATTGGACCAAGACTTGCCAAGCGGCCTTGGTTTACTACCGGTAGACCGCCTGTCAAGTTTCGTACCATTTGGACTTCGTTTGATGCTCCAACGGTTAACCGAGGGACCGAAAAGGCCTTGTGTGTGTTGCAGCCCAACACCTCTCCATTTTGGCCCAAAACCCACTAAAACCTTCTCCATCATCTAGAGCATTCAATCACGATTACGTGGCCGAAAACCGCACCTCATTTGGACACTCCTAGCTCCCTCTATGCCTATATATACACCACCCTCCCGAAATTCGCGGATCCCCTTCGTCCAAACCCTAGATCCACCCTCTCCGCGCGGCCGGACACGTCCGCCGGCCGCCGGACACGTCCGCCGCCGCCCGCAGCCAATCGGCACGCGCCACGTGGCCACCATCGCCGCCGCCAGCCCGTCCCGGCCCAGGGCGGGCCCTCTCCACTCGGCCAGCCGGGCCGCGCCCCGCCTCCGCGCGCCGCCACCCGCCTCCTCGCGCTCCCGCTCGCCGGCCGCTGCACCTCCTCGCCACCGGAGCCCGCGGCAGCAACTCCAGCGAGCTCTAGTCGCCGCCCCCCGCCCTCGCCTCCCTGACGCCGCGGCCGTGCCGCCGCACGCCCGGCGAGCCCCGCCTTCCTCCTCCCTCCTCGACGCCGGCACGAACGACTCCGGCGCCGGCCTCCCCGGTGAACCTCGGAATATGCGCCACCGCTACAGTGCCCTCCAGATCCAGATCCGGATCGGGTGGACTTTTGCCCGAAACCCTAATATTTTTGGCTATGTTCATTGCATCGTAACTTTGCATCTGTAGCTCCGTTTTGGGCATATAGCATATCAAAATGTTCGTCTCAGAGAGTACATCACTTCATCTCATTGCATCATTTTCATTTGACTTCATCTTGATGCCCGAAATGCTCTTAGAAGTAGGCTATTTGAGATAATATCCAGATCTGCTGCTCCAATTAGATATTTGTCATTTTTGCCTTGATTATTGTGTGCATGATATGCCATGAGCTCTTCATGAGTTTTGTTATATGTTTTGCCTTCTATCCAGAGGTGCAACCCATGTATTTTTGTGATGTGTGTGGTGACTAGCACAAGCTTGCAAAGTGGAGCATTCGTTAATGCTGATTTTAGGGACTTAGCATTTCCACTAAGTCGTTGAGCTGTTTATCTCAAGATGCCATATGTTCATGTTGTTTCCTACTGATTCATGCCTATTTTGAGGATGATCACTAAGGATGATTTGTTAATATTGTGGTGCTTTATCCATCCATGCCTTTTTTTGCAATTATGGAGCACCTTAGCTTGAGTCAATCGAGCTCTACTTTTCCTATTTTGTGAATCTGGGCAGATTGTCTACTTGTTAGCGATTTTGCCGAGGATGTTGTAGTTGATCCGTGCATGCTATGTTATTGTTCTTGCCATGTCTAGCTTGCATTTTATGTATTATTGATGGGTGTATGCTTAGATTGTCATGGCTTGCTCTGTAGTGAGTGCATCGAGCTCGTAAACATGCCTACTTGATATATGTTTCAGCATGCTCCAGTTTTCACTAAGTCTGAGAACTGATTATGTTTTTGCCATGTTCACATGCTTGCAAATGTATTTTGTGATCCCTTTTGCCTCAAGGTCACTAAGGGACTTTTGTTAAGCTCTTTGAGTAGCTGCATGCCATGCTTTACTTTGCCATGTTCAGGTCCTGTAGCATATAGTTTTCATGCTCCAAAGAGTGCTATCTGATCTGAAATTCCAGACAAGTGTTAACTTCACCAAGTCTGAAATCCGTTTACCAAATGCATTTTTGCCATGCTTGTTTGAACCTGTTAATGGATGAATTAGCCGTAGCTCAGTGCTAGTCTTTTGTTAAGAATTATGAATGGATCCTTGCCATGTATTTTGATGCCATGTTTGGGTGCTGTAGCATGTTCATCTTGTTGCATCTAGTTGGCTACTTGCTGTAAATCGCAGAACATGGTCATATTTGAATTGCTTGCCATTTCCAAACCGTAACTCCGATTCCGGAGTTCTTTATATCGTTTTCAAGCGATTTCATCCCATCTTTCCAGTGGCACACTTGGATTTACAAGTTGAGGCCAGGTTCATGCATTCCTTGTCAAATCTTGCATATGCATCCCATATCACATCCCGCATAGCATACCATGTTTGCATCTTATTGTTTGAGTTTGCACGTGGTTGATTGTGTTCCGTTTGCTTGTTTGTCTTGTTTGGGTAGAGCCGGGAGACAAGTTCGCTAACGAGGAGCCCGTTGAGTTTGCTTTCGAGGATCCAGTCAACTCTGACAACTTTGCAGGGAAGATGATCATACCCTCGAAATCACTACTATCTTTGCTTTGCTAGATGCTCGCTCTTTTGCTATGCCTATGCTATGATGCCTACCACTTGCTTATCATGCCTCCCAAATTGCCATGTCAAACCTCTAACCCACCATGTCCTAGAAAACCGTTGATTGGCTATGTTACCAATTTGCTCAGCCCCTCTTATAGCGTTGCTAGTTGCAGGTGAAGATCGGAGACTGTTCCCTGTTGGAAAATTATTTACTTGTTGGGGTATCATTATATTGCCTTGTTATCTTAATGCATCTATATAGTTGGTAAAGGGTGGAAGGCTCGGCCTCTTGCCTAGTGTTTTGTTCCACTCTTGCCACCCTAGTTTCCGTCATATCGGTGTTATGTTCCCGGATTTTGCGTTCCTTACGCGGTTGGGTGATAATGGGAACCCCTTGATAGTTCGCCTTGATTAAAACTTTTCCAGCAATGCCCAACCTTGGTTTTACCATTTGCCACCTAGCATCTTTTTCCCTTGGGTTTCCGGAGCCCGAGGGTCATCTTATTTAAACCCCCCCGGGCCAGTACTCCTCTGAGTGTTGGTCCGACCGAGTAGACTGCGGGGCCACCTCGGGGCAACTTGAGGGTTGGTTTTACTCATAGGATGTCTCATCTGAGTGTGCCCTGAGAACGAGATATGTGCAGCTCCTATCGGGATTTGTCGGCACATTCGGGTGGTGTTGCTGGATTTGTTTTAACTTGTCGAAGTGTCTTGTAGAACCGGGATACCGAGTCTGATCGGAATGTCTCGGGAGAAGGTCTATTCCTTCGTTGACCGTGAGAGCTTGTCATGGGCTAAGTTGGGACTCCCCTGCAGGGATTTGAACTTTCGAAAGCCGTGCCCGCGGTTATGGGCAGATGGGAATTTGTTAATGTCCGGTTGTAGATAACTTGAACCTTAACTTAATTAAAATGAATCAACAGTGTGAGTTACCGTGATGGTCTCTTCTCGGCGGAGTCCGGGAAGTGAACACGGTGTTGGAGTAATGCTTGCCGCAGGATGTCCTCTAGTTACACGCTCGCGCTTTGCCTCCTCTTCTCGCTCTCTCTTGCGAACAGGATAGCCACCATATATGCTAGTCGCTTGCTGCAGCTCCACATAATTACCTTGCCTTACCCTTAAGCTTAAATAGTCTTGATCGCGAGGGTGCGAGATTGCTGAGTCCCTGTGGCTCACAGATTACTATTAAACCAGATGCAGGGCCTGATGATTCCGTTCCAGATGACGCGCTTGAGCTCAAGTAGGAGTTTGACGAGGACTCACGCCGTTACTATGTGTCTTTCCCTGATGATCAGTAGTGGTGCCCAGTTGGGGTGATCGGGACCGTGTTACTTGTTGGGTTATCTTTTATTTTGGCGCCGTAGTCGGGCCATGAGTGTTTGAATGTTGTAATGCTATTTATGTACTTTGATTGACGTGGCGAGTGTAAGCCAACTATGTTCTCCCCTTTTATTATCTATATTACATGGGATGTTGTGAAGATTGCCTAACTTGCGACATTGCTTTCAATGCGGTTATGTCTCTAAGTCGTGCCTTGACACGTGGGAGCTATAGCCGCATCGAGGGCGTTACATCATCACACTTTTATTTTCTTACAACTCAAGAATTAGAACAAAAAATATGACTCTATGTGAATGCCTCTGGCGAAGTACCGGGATATGCAATGAATCAAGAGTGACATGTATGAAAGAATTATGAACGGTGGCTTTTCCACAAATACGATGTCAACTACATGATCATGCAAAGCAATATGACAATGATGAAGCGTGTCAAAATAATGGAATGGTGGAAAGTTGCATGGCAATATATCTCGGAATGGCTATGGAAATGCCATAATAGGTAGGTATGGTGGCTGTTTTGAGGAAGGTATTTGGTGGGTTTAAGGTACCGGCGAAAGTTGCGCGGTACTAGAGAGGCTAGCAATGGTGGAAGGGTGAGAGTGCGTATAATCCATGGACTCAACATTAGTCATAAAGAACTCACATACTTATTGCAAAAACCTATTAGTTATCGAAACAAATTACTACACACATGCTCCTAGGGGATAGATTGGTAGTAAAAGACCATCGCTCGTCCCCGGCCGCCACTCATAAGGAAGACAATCAATAAATAAATCATGCTCTGACTTCATCACATAACGGTTCACCATACGTGCATGCTACGGGAATCACAAACTTTAACACAAGTATTTCTCAAATCCACAACTACTAAACTAGCATGACTCTAATATCACCATCTGTTGGGATCTACGGTAGGGTGCGTCGACTGCAAATTAAAGTTTTCCTATGCGCAGAACAACCAAGAACATGCTACGGGAGATGGATCACAGTTCGTTACCACTAAACGCGCAGTGCCATGCAGCGGAAGAAGAGTTGGGGCAGCGCGTCCGCGTGGATCGTCTCCTCCTCGTCCGATTTCCCTCGTACAGCCGGTCGTCGGTTCCCACATACAGGTTCGCTGGAGCGGCACAAGTGCACCGCCTCTAACGGTATCCGCGTGTGCAGGAGGAACGTCGTGCGGCAGACTGCTAGATCCGATCACACAACCGGCGGCGAGTGGAGGTGTCTATTCGCAACACATGCAAACCCTAGTGACAGCGCCGAAGCGATCAACAGCGTGAGTGTGCGGCACCTCCACTTTATATAGGCGTCCGTCGCGGGCTCAACACTTGGGCCTTGCACGGACCCTAAAGCCCATAAGTTGTCTTGGCCACAATCCGAATACAACTCATATCACATCCGACCAGTGTCCTCGGATCCGACCTCGTAGGTTCCTTCCCTTAAGCGTGCGACCCCTTAGGTTCAAGCCGGCTTGGTCGCAGTTCGGATCACCTCAGAACTGCACAGTTGGTAGCGGCCTCTAGCAAGGCATGGCGAACACCAAACAGACTATGAAGCTGGTTAGGCGAACCTGTAAATCATACTTCCATTCCTTTTGCCACACGATATATGTTGTCGGGCTCAAGGCGAGTCTGTCATCCTTGTGCTAGCCTGTCCTCTTTCTCGTTCCAGTGATGCCAACCACAAACCGGATTATCTCATAATCCTTGTCGCATGGCCATGCTTATACTGGTCAGATCACACGAGGGGCCGAGAGTATATCTCTCCTGATCGGAGGGGCAAATCCCATCTTGCTCGACCACGTCTCGCAGCATGGTTCTGGACAAACCCGAAACCTACCTTTATAACTACCCAATTACAGATTAGCGTTTGGTCGGCCCAAAGCAAGTCTGTCACCATCCCGAGTACATGCATCAGCTTAGGTCTTAGGACATGGAACATATGTAGTACTCGAGACTCACAGATGACATATCACTGCGTCTCATAGTTGGGTCTGTCCGACTCGGACCTTATCTCGACTCGGATCCGACTACGTCGAATCCGACTAGACCCTTCCAAGTCCATATTATCCTGTTAGCATCCAATGATCCATGGCTAGTGAGACCAAGCCATCGACCGTGCCATATGCTAGTCTAGTTGGCTGCGCGTCCACACAAACCTTTTGACTAGGGACCTTTTAGGACAGTCATCATACAATGCATAGTCCCACAAACAAGTCATGTACTTGTTGATACACATCATTGATAATGTCCAAGGACTATCTTTATTCATAAACACATAGGAAATATCATCATACATGATTGCCTCTAGGGCATATCTCCAACACCATCTTCATCTCTCAAAATAATTATCAAGTACCAAACTTCTCATAGTATTCAATGCACTTTTTGTATGATAGTTTTTATTATAGCGATCTTGGATGCCTATTATATTAGGACTAAATTCATAACCAAAGCAAATTACCATGCTGTTCTAAAGGACTCTCAAAATAATATAAGTGAAGCATGAGAGATCAATTATTTCTATAAAATAGAACCACCACCGTGCTCTAAAAGATATAAGTGAAGCACTAGAGCAAAAATTATCTAGCTCAAAAAATATAAGTGAAGCACATAGAGTATTCTAACAAATTCCAATTTATGTGTGTCTCTATCAAAAGGTGTGTACAACAAGGATGGTTGTGGTGAACTAAAAATCAAAGACTCAAATCATAGAAGACGCTCCAAGCAAAACACATATCATGTGGTGATTAAAAATATAGCCCCAAGTAAAGTTACCGATAGACGAAGACAAAAGAGGGGATGCCTTTTGGGGCATCCCTAAGCTTAGGCTTTTGGTTGTCCTTGAATTTTACCTTGGGGTTCCTTAGGCATCCCCAAGCTTAGGCTCTTGCCACTTCTTGTTCCATAATCCATCAAATCCTTACCCAAAACTTGAAAACTTCACAACACAAAACTCAAAAAGAAAATCTCATGAGCTCCGTTAGTAAAAGAAAACAAACCACCACTTCAAGGTACTGTAATGAACTCATTCTTTATTTACATTGGTGTTAAACCTATTGTATTCCAACTTCTCTATGGTTCATACCCTCCGATACTACTCGTAGATTCATTAAAATAAGCAAACAACACGCGAAAGACAGAATCTGTCAAAAACAGAACAGACTGTAGTAATATGTAGGTTTCGAATACTTCTGGAACCCCAAAAATTATAAAATGAATTCCTGGACGTGAGGAATTTATCTATTAATCATCTTCAAAAAGAATTAACTAAATAGCACTCTCCAGTAAAAAATGGCAGCAATTCTCGTGAGCACTAAAGTTTCTGTTTCTTACAGCAAGATCGCAAAGACTTTCCCCAAGTCTTCCCAAAGGTTCTACTTGGCACAAACACTAATTAAAATCATAAAACCACATCTAAACAGAGGATAGATAAATTATTTATTACTAAACATAATCAAAAAGCAAGAAACGAATTAAAATTGGGTTGCCTCCCAACAAGCGCTATCGTTTAACGCCCCTAGCTAGGCATAAAAGCAAGGATAGATCTAGGTATTGCCATAATAATGGTAAGGCAAGTCATGAAAACTTCTCTCATACTCTCTAAGTTCAGAAGCAAGTTTTATTTGTGGCAAGCAAAAATAATCAAAAGGGCTAAATTTAATGGGACAAAAGTCCCCAAGATCAAGTTCAGGAGGTATGGGTTCCTCCTTTGGCCCCTTATATTGCACAACCAATTCATCATTACAAGCGTTCTTTTGACAAAAGGTCACAAGCTTTTGCTCGAGAGAAAAACCTAACCCATTATTCTGAATAGCAAAATCATCATTAAGTTTAGAAATTCTATCAACTAGAACATCGGCAGGAACCTTTTTTCTAAGATTTTCATTATAAGCAACATAATCTAAAGATTGTAAACGCATTATGTATTCTTGGTTAAAAATGATAGTTTCTATGGGAGGATGACCAGCATCAACCCTATAATGCGCAAAAATTTCTTTAGCCTCTTTCTTTACAAATCTGAACTCATGAGCCAAAAAGATAGTAGCAGCACGCTTAACAGAAGAGTGTTCAATATTAGAGAATTCTAGGAAAATTCTTTGTATGCAAGGATGCATATGAAGAATTTGTCTTTCAAGTTCAACTACGAGCAAAGATATTGCATTCGCAAGGCTACTAGTTCTATGAAGAATAGAGCCACCCATAATGGGCAAAGCACCGGCACAAGTAAAGAAATATTGAATAACTCTTTTCCCAATAATATTACCACTACCAACTCAAAACCTTTTAGTATGCAAGATAGTAGGTTCCTCAGGAGGATCATCAAAAGCATCAAAGTTTCCCATGTTATTATCAGCAATAACCTCACCAGTTTTAGACATAATGACAGCAAATATCTCAAGGAACAAGCAAGAAAAAGGTGAAGGAAAAAGAGGGCGAATAAAACGACAAGGGTGAAGTGGGGGAGAGGAAAACGAGAGGCAAATGGCAAATAATGTAATGTGAGGGATAAGAGTTTGTGATGGTTACCTGGTATGTCTTGACTTGTGCGTAGACTCCCCGGCAACGGCGCCAGAAATCCTTCTTGCTACCTCTTGAGCACTGCGTTGGTTTTTCCTTGAAGAGGAAAGGGTGATGCAGTAAAGTAGCGTAAGTATTTCCCTCAGTTTTTGAGAACCAAGGTATCAATCCAGTAGGAGGCCACGCTCAAGTCCCTTGCACCTACACAAACAAATAAGAACCTTGCAACCAACCCGATAAAGGGGTTGTCAATCCCTTCACGACCACTTGCAAAAGTGAGATATGATAAAGAAGATAAGATAATATTTTTGGTATTTTTATGATAAAGACTAAAAGTAAAGAAATCAAAATAAACGGTGCCAGAAATAGCTTGTTGACGGGAGATTAATATGATGGAAAATAGACCCGGGGTCATAGGTTTCACTAGCGGCTTCTTTCAAGATAGCATAAGTATTACGGTGGGTGAACAAATTACTGTCGAGCAATTGATAGAAAAGCGAATAATTATGAGAATATCTAGGCATGATCATGTATATAGGCATCACGTCCGTGACAAGTAGACCGACTCCTGCCTGCATCTACTACTATTACTCTACACATCAACTGCTATCCAACATGCATCTAGAGTATTAAGTTCATAAGAACGGAGTAACACTTTAAGCAAGATGACATGATGTAGAGGGATAAACTCATGCAATATGATATAAACCCCATCTTTTTATCCTCGATGGCAACAATACAATACGTGTCATTTCCCTTTCTTTCACTGGGATTGAGCACCACAAGATTGAACCCAAAGCTAAGCACTTCTCCCATTGCAAGAAAGATCAATCTAGTATGCCAAACCAAACTGATAATTCAAAGAGACTTGCAAAGATAACCAATCATACATAAAAGAATTCAGAGAAGATTCAAATATTGTTCGTAGATAATCTTGATCATAAACCCACAATTCATTGGATCTCGACAAACACACCGCAAAAGAAGATTACATCGAATAGATCTCCAAGAAGATCGAGGAGAACTTTGTATTGAGATCCAAAGAGAGAGAAGAAGCCATCTAGCTACTAGCGATAGACCCGAATGTCTGAAATAAACTACTCACACATCACCGGAGAGGCCATGGAGTTGATGTAGAGGCCCTCCATGATCGATGCCCCCTCCGGCGGAGCTCCGGAAAAGGCCCCAAGATGGGATCTCTTGGGTACAGAAGGTTGCGGCAGTGGAAATAGGGTTTCGTGGTGCTCTTCGATGGTTTGGGGGTACGTAGGTATATATAGGAGGAAGAAGTAGGTCGGTGGAGCCATGGGGGGCACGAGGGTGGAGGGCGCGCCCCCTGCCTCGTGGCCTCCTCGTTGATTGCTTGGCATCCACTCCGAGTCCTATGGATCACGTTTGTTCCAAAAATCACGCTCCCGAAGGTTTCGTTTCGTTTGGACTCTGTTTGATATTCTTTTTCTGTGAAACACTGAAATAGGCAAAAAAATAGCAATTTGTGCTGGGCCTCCGGTTAATAGGTTAGTCTCAAAAATAATATAAAATTGTATAAATAAGCCCATTAAACATCCAAAACAGAATATATAATAGCATGGAACAATAAAAAATTATAGATACGTTGGAGACGTATCAGCCACCATTCATAATTTTTCATACATGTCACTCTTGATTCATTGCACATCCCGGTACACCGCCGGAGGCATTCACATAGAGTCATATTTTGTTCTAAGTATCGAGTTGTAATTGTTGAGTTGTAAGTAAATAAAAGTGTGATGATCATCATTATTAGAGCATTGTCCCATGTGAGGAAAGGATGATGGAGACTATGATTCCCCCACAAGTCGGGATAAGATTGCGGACGAAAAAGAAAAAAAAAAGAAAAAAAGAGGCCATAAAAAAAAGAGAAAAGGCCCAAATAAAAAATGATGAGAGAAAAAGAGAGAAGGGGCAATGCCACTATCCTTTTTACACACTTGTGCTTCAAAGTAGCACCATGATCTTCATGATAGAGAGTCTCTGCTACCTCTTGAGCACTGCGTTGGATTTCCTTGAAGAGGAAAGGATGATGCAACAAAGTAGCATAAGTATTTCCCTTGGTTTTTGAGAACCAAGGTATCAATCCAGTAGGAGGCTACGTGCGAGTCCCTCGTACATGCACAAAACAAATAACTCCTCGCAACCAACGCGATAAGGGGTTGTCAATCCCTTCACGGTCACTTACGAGAGTGAGATCTGATAGATATGATAAGATAATATTTTTGGTATTTTTATGATAAAGATGCAAAGTAAATTAAAATAAAATTAAAAAGCAAAGGAAATAACTAAGTATTGGAAGATTAATATGATGAAGATAGACCCGGGGGCCATAGGTTTCACTAGTGGCTTCTCTCAAGAGCATAAGTATTTGACGGTGGGTGAACGAATTACTGTTCAGCAATTGACAGAATTGAGCATAGTTATGAGAATATCTAGGTATGATCATGTATATAGGCATCACGTCCAAGACAAGTAGACCGACTCCTGCCTGCATCTACTACTATTACTCCACTCATCGACCCACTGTCCAGCATGCATCTAGAGTATTAAGTTCATGAAAACAGAGTAACGCCTTAAGCAAGATGACATGATGTAGAGGGATAAATTCATGGAATATGATAAAAAAACATCTTGTTATCCTCGATGGCAATAATACAATACGTGCCTTGCTGCCCCTACTGTCACTGGGAAAGGACACCGCAAGATTGAACCCAAAGCTAAGCACTTCTCCCATTGCAAGAAAGATCAATCTAGTAGGCCAAACCAAATTGATAATTCGAAGAGACTTGCAAAGATAACCAATCATACATAAAAGAATTCAGAGAAGATTCAAATATTGTTCATAGATAATCTTGATCATAAACCCACAATTCATCGGTCTTAACAAACACACCGCAAAAAGAAGATTACATTGAATATGTCTCCACAAGAGAGGGGGAGAACATTGTATTGAGATCCAAAAAGAGAGAAGAAGCCATCTAGCTAATAACTATGGACCCGAAGGTCTGAGGTAAACTACTCACACTTCATCGGAGGGGCTATGGTGTTGATGTAGAAGCCCTCCGTGATGGATGCCCCCTCCGGCGGAGCTCCGGAATAGGCCCCAATATGGGATCTTGTGGATACAGAAAGTTACGGTGGTGGAATTAGGGTTTTGGCTCTGTCTTTGATCATTTGAGGGTACGTAGGTATATATAGGAGGAAAGAGTACGTCGGTGGAGCAACAGGGAGCCCACGAGGGTGGAGGGCGCGCCTGGGGGGGTAGGCGCGCCCCCCTACCTCGTGGCCTCCTCCTCTCTTGGATCATGTTCGGTGAGAAAATCACGATCCCGAAGGTTTCATTCCGTTTGGACTCTGTTTGATATTCCTTTTCTTCGAAACCCTAAAATAGGCAAAAAAACAGCAATTCTGGGGTGGGCCTCCGGTTAATAGGTTAGTCCCAAAAATAATATAAAAGTGGATAATAAAGCCCAATAATGTCCAAAACAGTAGATAATATAGCATGGAGCAATCAAAAATTATAGATACGTTGGAGACGTATCAGTCTCCTATTTTGTCACTTTCATATACTAGTGGGAATTTTTCATTATAGAACTTGGCTTGTATATTCCAATGACGGGATTCCTCAAAATGCCCCAGGTCTTCGTGAGCAAGCGAGTTAGATGCATACCCACTTAGTTTCTTTTTGAGCTTTCATACACTTATAGCTCTAGTGCATCCGTTGCATGGCAATCCCTACTCACTCAAATTGATATCTATTGATGGGCATCTTCATAGCCCGTTGATATGCCTAGTTGATGTGAGACTATATTCTCCTTTTTGTCTTCTCCACAACCACCATTCTATTCCACCTATAGTGCTATGTCCATGTCTCATGCTCATGTATTGCGTGAAGATTGAAAAAGTTTGAGAACATCAAAAGTATGAAACAATTGCTTGGCTTGTCATCTGGGTTGTGCACGATTTAAATTTTTTGTGTGATGAAGATAGAGCATAGCAAGACTATATGATTTTGTAGGGATAACTTTCTTTGGCCATGTTATTTTGAGAAGACATGATTACTTTATTAGTATGCTTGAAGTATTATTATTTTTATATCAATATTAAACTTTTATTTTGAATCTTTCGGATCTGAACATTCATGCCACAATAAAGAAAATTACATTGATAATTATGTTAGGTAGCATTCCACATCAAAAATTATGTTTTTATCATTTACCTACTCGAGGACGAGCAAGAATTAAGCTTGGGGGTGCTTGATACGTCTCCAACGTATCTATAATTTTCGATTGTTCCATGCTATTATATTATCTGTTTTGGATGTTTAATGGGCTTCAATATGCTCTTTTATATTATTTTTAGGACTAACCTATTAACCGGAGGCCCAGTGCCAGTTTCTATTTTTTTGCCTATTTTAGAGTTCCGCAGAAAAGGAATACCAAACGGAATCCAAACGGAATGAAACCTTCGCGATGATGTTTCTTGCACCGAAGGCAAACCAGGAGACTTGGAGTGGAAGTCTGAAACTTCGTGATGCGGCCACGAGGCAGGAGGGCGCCCCGAGGGGGTAGGCGTGCCTCCCACCCTCGTGGGGCCCACATAGATTCACCGACGTAGTTCTTTCGCCTATATATACTCTTATACCCTAGAGCGATCGCAGAGAGCCACGAAACCACTTTTCCACCGCTGCAACCTTGTGTACCCGTCAGATCCCATCTTCGGGCCTTTTCCGGTGATTTGTCAGAGGGGGAATCGATCACGGAGTGCTTCTACATCAACACCATAGCCTCTCCGATGAAGCATGAGTAGTTTACCATAGACCTTCGGGTCCATAGTTATTAGCTAGATGGCTTCTTCTCTCTCTCTCTCTCTTTGATCCTCAATACAAAGTTCTCCTCGATGTTCTTGGAGATCTATTCGATGTAATATTCTTTTGCGGTGTGTTTGAAGAGATCCGATGAATTGTGGGTTTATGAACAAGATTATCTATGAATATTATTTGGTTCTTCTCTGAATTCTTATATGCATGATTTGATATCTTTGCAAGTCTCTTCGAATTATCGGTTTAGTTTGGCCTACTAGATTGATCTTTCTTGCAATGGAAGAAGTGCTTAGCTTTGGGTTCAATCTTGCGGTGTCCTTTCCGAGTGACAGTAGGGGCAGCAAGGCACGTATTGTATTGTTGCCATCGAGGATAAAAAGATGGGGTTTATATCATATTGGTTGAGTTTATCCCTCTACACCATGTCATCTTGCTTAATGTGTTACTCTGTTCTTTTGAACTTAATATTCTAGATGCATGCTGGATAGCGGTCGATGTGTGGAGTAATAGTAGTAGATGCAGAATCGTTTCGATCTACTTGACATGGACGTGATGCCTATATTCATAATCATTGCCTAGATATTCTGATAACTATGCACTTTTCTATCAATTGCTCGACAGTAATTTGTTCACCCATCGTAATACATGCTATCTTGAGAGAAGCCACTAGTCAAACCTATGGCCCCCGGGTCTCGTTCTTATTATATTGCATCTCTTTTATTTACATCGCATCTCGTTTACTATTTTGCAATTTTTTTACTTTCCAATCTATACAACAGAAATACCAAAAATATTTACTTTGCCATCTTTATCAGATCTCACTTTTGCGAGTGACCGTGAAGGGATTGACAACCCCTTTAGCGCGTTGGTTGCAAGGTTCTTGATTGTTTGTGCAGGTACTAGGTGACTTGTGTGTTGTCTCCTACTGGATTGATACCTTGGTTCTCAAAAACTAAGGAAATACTTACGCTACTTTGCTGCATCACCCTTTCCTCTTCAAGGGAAAACAGACGCATGCTCAAGAGGTAGCACCCAACAAGGAGCAGAAGGAAATGACAAGTAGTTTTCAGTAAGGTGATGTCTGCAAGTTCTGAAACTGTAAGTAGCGAGTAGTTTGATAGCAAGATAATTTGTAATGAGCAAGTAACAATAATAGTAACAAGTATGCAGCAAGGTAGCCCAATCCTTTTGAGGCAAAGGACAGGCCAAAACGGTCTCTTATAATAAGCAAAGCGTTCTTGAGGGTGCACGAGAATTTCATCTAGTCACTTTCATCATGTTGGTTCGATTTGTGTTCGCTACTTTGATACTTTGATATGTGGGTGGACCGGTGCTTAGGTGTTGTTCTTACTTGAACAAACCTCCTACTTATGATTAACCCTCCTGCAAGCATCCGCAACTACGAGAACAGTATTAAGAATAAATTCTAACCATAGCATTAAACTCTAGGATCCAATCGGTCCCTTACGGAATAGTGCATAAACTGGGGTTTAAGTTTATGTCACTCTCGCAACCCACCATCTATTTGCTACTCCACAATGCATTCCCTTAGGCCCAGATATGGTGAAGTGTCATGTAGTCGACGTTCACATGACACCACTAAGGGAATAACAACATACATGCTATCAAAATATCGAACACATATCAAGTTCACTGATTACTTGCAACATGATTTCTCCCGTGACCTCAAGAACAAAAGTAACTACTCACAAATAATTATCATGCTCAAGATCAGAGGGGTATTAAATAGCATAATGGATCTGAACATATAATCTTCCACCAAATAAACCATATAGTAATCAACTACAAGATGTAACTAACACTACTAGTCACCCACAAGTACCAATCTATAGTTCCGGTGACAAGATTGAACACAAGAGATGAACTAGGGTTTGAGAGGAGATGGTGCTGTTGAATATGTTGATGGAGATTGTCCTCCCCAAGATGGGAGGGTTGTTGGTGATGGTGATGGCGATGATTTCCCCCTCCGGGAGGGAAGTTTCCCCGGCAGAATCGCTCCGTCGAAGGGCAAAAGTGCTCACCTCGAGGCGGCGGTGCTTCGTCTTGAAAGTCCCCTCCTTGTTTTTTCTAGGTCAAAACCACTTATATACCAGAAGATGGGCACCGGAGGTGGGCCAAGGAGGCAACAACCCACCAGGGCGCGCCCGGGGGGCATGATACGTCTCCAACATATCTATATTTTTTATTGTTCCATGTTGTTTTATTATCAATCTTGGATGTTTTATAATCATTTTATAGTCATTTTAAATCATTTTTTGGTACTAACCTATTGATATAGTGCCAAGTGCCAGTTGCTGTTTTTTCCCATGTTTTCTACATCAAAGAAAATCAATATCAAACGGAGTCCAAATGCCATGAAACTTTACAAAGATTTTTTATGGACCCGATGGAAGATATTGGGCCCTGGCTGCACCTAGGGGGAGTCCCGAGGAGGGGACAGCCCACCAGGGCACGCCAGGAGGCCCAGGCGCGCCCTGGTGGGTTGTGCCCACCTCGGGTGCCCCCGGACCGCCTCTTTGCTCTATAAATACCCCAATATTCCAGAAACCCTAGGGGAGTTGACGAAATATTCATCCAGCCGCCGCAGAGTCCAGAACCACCAGATCCAATCTAGACACCATGACGGAGGGGTGCACCACTTCCATTGGTGCCTCTCCGATGATGCATGAGTAGTTCTTTGTAGACCTTCGGGGTTCGTAGTTAGTAGCTAGATGGCTTCATATCTCTCTCTTGATTCTCAATACAATGGTCTCTTGGAGATCCATATGATGTAACTCTTTTTGCGGTGCGTTTGTTGGGATCGATGAACCTTGAGTTTATGATCAGATCTATCTTTTTATATCCATGAAAGTATTTGAGTTTTTTTGATCTCTTTTATGCATGATCTCTTATAGCCTCGTATTTCTTCTCCGATATTTGGGTTTTGTTTGGCCAACTTGATATATTTATCTTGCAATGGGAAGAGGTGCCCGGTAGTGGGTTCGGTCTTATGGTGCTTGATCCCAGTGACAGAAAGGGAACCGACACGTATGTATCATTGCTACTAAGGATAGAAAGATGGGATCTATATCTACCGCCATAGATAAATGGATCCCGTCTACATCACGTCATCGTTCTTATTGCATTACTCCATTTTTCCATGAACTTAATACACTAGATGCATGTTGGATAGCGGTCGATGTGTGGAGTAATGGTAGTAGATGCAGGCAGGAGTCGATCTACTAATCTTGGACGTGATGCCTATGTAATGATCATTGCCTGGATATTGTCATAATTATTTGAGGTTCTATCAATTGCCCAACAGTAATTTGTTTACCCACCGTTTGCTATTTTTCTCGAGAGAAGCCACTAGTGAAACCTACGGCCCCTGGGTCTCTTTCTCATATTATTTGCCTTCGCGATCTATTTTTATTTGCTTTTATTTCCAGATCTATTAAAAAACCAAAAAGACCTTGATGCAATTTATTTTATTTGGCGTTCAAACAATCAAAAATAGTGATGCCATTGATGTGATTTTTATCGCTCGAAATAATTTCAACAACAATGCTTATAGAGGTAATTTAATCTTAGGCCTTTTCCTAGTAATTCCTCTAATAAATATGGTAATTCCTATGGAAATCAATCTTATAATAAAAATAGGAATACCTCTAATCTTGGGAATAATATTAAAGAATTTATCAAAACGCACAAAGTTTTCAACACTTCCATAGAAGAAAAGTTGAATAAGATTGATGATTTGTCTAGAAGTATTGATAGAATTGCTCATGATGTGGAAAATATCAAGATGAATTTTTTTGTGCCTAAGGTTGATGAATCAATTAAAGCTGTTTAGAGCATCTCTAGTGGCTTGTGTAAATTTGGTAGTCTATATCTTCATATACACAATGGTGTAAATTTTTTTATTTTAGACAACCTCAGTTTTCTAGTGGATTGTCTAAATTTGGTAGTCTATGTCTCCAATGGCTATATTTTCAACAGTTTTCAACACAAAGAGCAGCAGCAGCAATATTCAGATATTCAGAGAACATCACCAATATTCAGATATTCAGAGAACAACACCAAAATTCAGGGAGCCGACGCTCGCGCACACGCTCCTGCCTCGCAGCTGCCTCTCGCTCGTGCCTCACGGCCGCCGCTCGCGCACACGCTCGCCGCCGGCACCCCAGCCGCCTCGCGCTCGTGCCTCATGGCCGCCGCTCACGCACACGCTCGTCGCTGGCGCCCCAGCTGCTCGCGCACAGGCTCGCACCCGCCGCTCGCGCATCCCCCTCACACCCGCCGCTCGCGCACATGCTCGCCGCCGGCATCGCGCTCGCAGCCGGAGCCCCATCTCCCTGCCCCTTCTCTCGCATCCACTTCCGCAAGGGCGACAGTGGCCGGCGGCGGTGGCTGGATTTGGCCTCAGATCCATCGGCCCCATCTCCCTGCCCCGTCTCTTCAATCACTCTCCCTCTCTCCGAATCAGAAAAACCAGAGCGTACCTCAGTGACGGCGAGCTCCTCGGGGCAGTGGCGTGGGCATCGCCTCGTCTCCAACTTCTCCAGATCGGCGCAGGAGCGAGCTCGCGAAGGGGCAGCTCTGTTTGGACGTCCTTGCTCCGTCATCTAAATATGGACTATGCGTAGCGATTCGGATGGATGTCTAAAATTTAGACTAGCACATACACAAGTCGCTGGAGACATTTTTTGCCCTCTGATGGTCTATATTTGACATAGACTATGGGATACACAAGCCACTAGAGATGCTCTTATGTTTCTATGGATGAAAGTAATAAAAGAACCACTATGCTTAGAGCTAAAAGAGAATTTTTAGAAAAAGCGCTTACTAGTGATTTCTTTCGCAAAAGTGATGAAGATCTTAAAATGATTGGTGTTTCTTCTACTGATTCCTTGTTTAGTAAATTTAATATTGATGAAAAAGGGACTGGAGAAGAGTCGACTTTAGGTAGAAGGCGTCCCAATATTTTGGAGGGTGAAAATCTTGCTGAAAAAATTGATGAAGGTGGGTTTGGAGAGGTCAAAATTTTAGCTAGTGATGCACCCACTCTTTTGGATTACAAAGACTTTAATTATGATAGTTGCTCTTTGATTGATTGTATTCTTTGTTGCAATCCATGATAAATTCACCCCATGCTTATGAACAAAACAAAGCTTTTACTGAACATATTGTTGATGCTATGATGAAAGCTCTTGAAGAAAAATTGGAATTGGAAGTATCAATTCCTAGAAAATTGCATGATGAATGGGAACCTACTATCAAGGTCAAGATTAAAAATTATGAGTGTTTTGCTTTGTGTGACTTGGGTGCTAGTTTGAAGGAGATGAAGAGGAA
Source organism: Triticum aestivum (assembly GCF_018294505.1). NCBI lineage: Eukaryota > Viridiplantae > Streptophyta > Magnoliopsida > Poales > Poaceae > Triticum > Triticum aestivum. The sequence continues at coordinate 658,651,854 of NC_057797.1, forward strand.
AGGAATTTGCCCACAGACAGTGGAGGAGACCAAGAGGAAGGAGACGAATAGATGGTGGTGCTTGGGATAGGAAGGCGAGACAATGCCGTCGGGGAAGGTAAATAGATTTTCTCTGCGTTTCTCGGTAGAACAAAAACGAAAATTAAATTGGAAAAGGCATGATGACGAAGCTTGGCTGCATGATGTGGACCAATCAAAAGCTTGCTGATGTGTATAGCTTGCATGTGTAGAGAAATAGGTTAGTGGGGATCATCTATTTAGTTATTATAGATTATAGATTCTGAAATCTTTATGTGATGTGCTTGGTCTTACCGATATTGAATCATGTTCTTTGAATTTGCACTTGGCGGATTCTACTATTAAAAAGCCTATGGGAAGAATTAATGATGTTCTTATTCTTGCAAATAAGAATTATGTGCACATAGATTTTATTGTTCTTGATATTGATTGCAACCCGTCTTGTCCAATTATTCTTGGTAGACCGTTTTTACGCACTATCGGTACTGTGATTGATATGAAAGAAGGCAATATTAAGTTTCAATTTCCTTTGAGGGAGGGTACGGAACACTTTCCTAGAACTAGAATTAAGCCCCCTTATGAATCAATCATGAGGGCATCTTATGGATCTCGAACCAAAGATGACAAAACTTAGATCCTTGCTTTATGCCTAGCTAAGGGCGTAAAACGGGAGGCAACCCAATGAATAAATTTTATTTTTGCTTTTTGCTTCCTATGAGTTAGCACAATTATGCTACTATTATTATTGTGTTTTTATGTTTTAATTAGTGTTTGTGCCAAGTAAAGCCTTTAGGATCTTCTTGGGTGATAGTTGTTTGATCTTGTTGAAAAAACAAAAAGTTTTATGCTCACAAAATTAATTTTCATTTTTTACCAGAGAGCGATAAAATACCCATTCCACTTTTAGTAGATCAATATACAAATTTCTCAGGTCTTCCTAAGTTTTCAGAGTTTTTTGAGTTACATAAGTATTCGAAATAGTCAGATTGCTACAGACTGTTCTGTTTTGACAGATTCTGTTTTCTTTGTGTTGTGTGCTTATTTTGATGGCTCTATGGTTTTCTTTGATGAGTTTTTGCCATAGAAAAGTTGGAGTACAGTAGATATAATACAAAAACAAAATATGAATTGGTTTGATACAATACTTATAGTAGTGATTTATTATTCTTATACTAATGGATCTCACGAAGGCTTTGTTGAGTTTTGTGTGATTGAAGTTTTCAAGTTTTGGGTTATCTTACGATGGATGAAGGAAGGATGTAAGAGCCTAAGCTTGGGGATGCCCCGGCATCCCAAGCTATTACCCAAGAATGGGCAACCAACTAAGCTTGGGGATGCCCGCGACTGGCATCCCCGCTTTCTTCCAACAACTATTGGTATTTTACTCGAGACTATATTTTTTTCGTCACATGATATGTGTTTTGCTCAGAGCGTCTTGTATGATATGTGTCTTTGCTTGTTTTATTTTGTGTTTTAAGTCATCAATCCTTGCTGGACACACCTATTTGGGAGAGCCAAAATTATATCTTGACTTGTTAGAATTGCTCTCTAAGCTTCACTTAATTTTTTTATGAGCAATGGACTTGCTCTAGTGCTTCACTTATATCTTTTTGAGCATGGTGTGCTTTGTTATATCTTGACTTGTTAGAATTTCTCTCTAAGCTTCACTTAATTTTTTATGAGCAATGGACTTGCTCTAGTGCTTCACTTATATCTTTTTGAGCATGGTGTGCTTTGTTATTTTTGAAGAAATGCTCTCTTGCTTCACTTAGATTTATTTGAGTGTTAGTAAAATTTTGAAGAAATTATCTCTTGCTTCACTTAAATTATTTTGAGAGAAAGAAAATTTGTTATGCTCATGATCCTCACCTATATTTGTTTGATCTTATGAAAAGCAACACATGAAAATTAGCCCCAAAGTTATAGATATCCAAGAAGGATAAAGAAAGAAAAAGAAAAAATGTCATGAAGATCATTGGACAAAATAAACTTGATTCTTAGTAATAGTTTTGAGATATGATGATGTGACATGTGAGTCATCTCGATGAGTAATTATGCTTTAGTAAGAATATTGGTGTTAAGGTTTGTGATTCCCTATGCATGCACGAAATTCAATAATCATGCAATGACATTATATCCTACTTGTGGTGCATTATTCGGTGTTAATTATGCTTAATGCTTGCTTATGAGATTATTCGTTTCTTGGTTGGTCGCTTCCCAATCTTTTGCTAGCCTTCATTTTGCACTAAGTATGACCTCTACTTGTGCATCCAAAATCCTTTAAACCAGTTTTGCCACATGAGTCCACTATATCTACCTATATGCAGTATTCTTTTGCCGTTCTAAGCAATTTTGTATGTGCCATATCTAATTTTAAAAAACTTCTCTTTTGTGTGTTTGTTTCGCTCGCGGAGCAGTGAGGGGTGGCTAATATTTTCCATGCTAGATGTGTTATTCTCAAGATGAGTGTTTATTCACTTGTCATTGCATGAGAGAAGGCAAATGTATTAGGGATGCCCAGTCCCGAAATGCAAAAACAAATGAATTTACTTTATGTTGTCAAATAATAAATTCCTTGGAAAGTGTTGGTATGGAGGGCACCCGTGGATACGATTATCCATGGAAAGTGAAAGTTATGGTGAAAAAAGGAATAAACTTTATTTTTTGTTTGGGAATCGCCTATAATATATCTATGCATGGAAAGTATTTGGAATTCTAAGTCATTTTCGTTGGTGGGATGGATACACCTCCTAAAATGTTTTTATCTCTAAATTTTTCGCTTTGAGCTCTGGCACCTCTACAAATCCCTACTTCCCTTTGCGAAGGGCCTTTACTTTACTTTATGCATTTTTTTGAGTCTCCATCTTCTCTTATAAAAGCATGAACTAGGAGGCAATATGACCATGCTTAAGTATTGAGTGTAGTTAATATTCGAGTGTGTTTCATGAATGGATCAATGTTTGAGTATGATGGGCTAGGGATAACTTATTTTAGCGTTGATATTTTGAAAGACATGGTTGCTTGTTGATATGCTTGAGTATCTAAATTATCATGTCAAAACTAGACTATTGCTTTGAATCACATAAAAGTCCAAATATACATGCTATAAAGAAAAGAATATGATATGACATGATGAACATCACTCCACATCAAAAAATATGTTTTTATCACTTACCTACTCGAGGACGAGTAGGAGTTAAGCTTGGGGTTGCTGATACGTCTCCAACGTATCTATAATTTTTGATTGTTCTATGCTATTTTATTATCAATCTTGGATGTTTTATAATCATTTTATAGTCATTTTATATCATTATTTGGTACTAACCTATTGACATAGTGCCAAGTGACAGTTACTGTTTTTCATATTTTTTACATCGTAGAAAATCAATATCAAACGGAGTCCAAATGCAACTAAACTTTACGAAGTTTTTTATGGACCAGATGGAAGATATTGGTCCCTGGTTGCACCTGGGGGAGTCCCGAGGAGGGGACAACCCACTAGGGCGCACCTATGCGCGCCCTGGTGGGTTGTGCCCACCTCGGGTGCCCCTCAGACCGCCTCTTTGCTCTATAAATACCCCAATATTTTAGAAACCCTAGGGGAGTCGATGAAATATTCATCCAGCCGCCGCAGAGTCCAGAACCACCAGATCCAATCTAGACACCATCACGGAGGGGTGCGCCACTTCCATTGGTGCCTCTCCGATGATGCGTGAGTAGTTCTTTGTAGACCTTCGGGTCCATAGTTAGTAGCTAGATGGCTTCATCTCTTTCTCTCTTGATTCTCAATATAATGGTCTCTTGGAGATCCATATGATGTAACTCTTTTTGCGGTGTGTTTGTTGGGATTGATGAACCTTGAGTTTATGATCGGTTCGAACTGACTTAGGTTGGACCAGGACCCACCTATCCTCTACCAATAAGGAGTCGCTTTTGTTTTCGCAGTTCAGTGCCTCCAGATCTATCTTTTTATATTCATGAAAGTATTTGAGTTTCTTTGAACTCTTTTATGCATGATCTCTTATAGCCTCGTATTTCTTCTCCGATATTTGGGTTTTGTTTGGCCAACTTGATCTATGTATCTTGCAATGTGAAGAGGTGTCCGGTAGTGGGTTCGATCTTATGGTGCTTGATCCTAGTGACAGAAAGGGAACTGTCACGTATGTGTCATTGCTACTAAGGATAAAAAGATGGGATCTATATCTACCGCCATAGATAAACAGATCCCGTCTACATCATGTCATCGTTCTTATTGCATTACTCCGTTTTCCCATGAACTTAATACACTAGATGCATGCTGGATAACGGTCGATGTGTGGAGTAATAGTAGTAGATGCAGGCAGGAGTCGGTCTACTAATCTTGGACGTGATGCCTATGTAATGATCATTGTCTGGATATCGTCATAATTATTTGAGTGTCTATCAATTGCCCAACAGTAATTTGTTTACCCACCATTTGCTATTTTTCTCGAGAGAAGCCACTTGTGAAACCTACGGCCCCCGGTCTCTTTCTCATATTATTTGCCTTCGCGATCTATTTTTATTTGCTTTTATTTTCAGATCTATTAAAAAACCAAAAAATACCTTGCTGCAATTTATTTTATTTGGCATTCGATCTATCAATATTTACAACTCTCTCCCGTCAACGCATCGTTTCTGGCGCCGTTACCCGAAAGGGATTGACAACCCCTTTAACACATCGGGTTGCGAGTGGTTGTTATTTGTGTGCAGGGGTTGTTTACGTTGCGTTGCTTGGTTCTCCTACTGGTTCGATAACCTTGGTTTCATATCTGAGGGAAATACCTACCGCCGCTGTGCTGCATCATCCCCTCCTCTTTGAAAAAAAAAACCAACATAGGTTCAAGCGACATTAGGGCCTGATGCGCCCAGGTGGGTTTGTAAGTGCATCTAGTGCCACCCCTAGTTGGTTTTGGAGTATTGACGACAAACCTAGTTGAGGGACTAATGTGTTTGTGAGAATTGCAGGATAACACAGGTAGAAGTCCCTCATTGATTCGGTTTTCCTACCAGAGATGACCCCTAAAAATGTATGAAGACATTGATGTCAAAGGTGGTATATGAAGATATTCACATTGAAGACTATGACAAGAGAAGACATCACATGAAGCCTATGGAGCTCGAAGACTTAGATCTCTCGTAGTTCTTTTTCTTCTTTGTTGAGTCATAGGAACCACCGTACTGTTAAGTGGGGTCCAAGAGAACCAGTCAGAATGACCGAAGTGATGCCTAACCAAAACCTATGTCTTCGAGTGAAGACTATGAGAGCGAATCTTGTCCAGAGTCGGACAAGCCAGCTTTGCTTGTAGCCCAAGTAAAGTTGTCGTGTGAGTTTGAAATCTGACCATTGGAACACGTGTCAGTTCCTTAGTGACCCAGGGTCATTTCAGACAAATCAGGTCGGGTTGCCTAGTGGCTATAAATAGCCCACCCCCTACAACCATAAATGGTTGGCTGCTCAGAGTTAGTGTACGGCTTTTGTCGTTTGAGAGCAACCCACTTCGAAGCCTTTGAGAGAGAATTCCTTGCGAGGATAAAGCCCTAACCACCCAGAGCCAAAGAGAATTAGGCATCACTTAAGTCTTCTTGTCTGTGTGATCTGAAGACTTATTACACTTGAGGACTGTGAATCCTCCAGCCGGTTAGGCGTCGCGTTTTGAGCATCCAAGAGACATTTTGGATCGCCGGTGAACGAAGTCTGTGAAGGTTTGGGAGTCTACCTTGAAGACTTACTAGAGTGATTGGGCGAGGTCTGTGTGACCTTAGCTCAAGGGGAATACGGTGAGGACTGGGTGTCCTGAGCTGCGTGTTCAGGACTGGGTGTCTGGGACTGTGTGTCCTTGGGTTTAAATACCTAGCCGCCCTAACCAGACGTACAGTTGTCACAACAACTGGAACTGGTCCAACAAATCATTGTCTTCAACATGTCACTGGTTTCATCCTTTCCTTCCCTTTACTTACTGTTGGTCCTTGTGAAGTCATTGTATGATTGCACTATCTTTTATCTTCACTGAGTGACTGCGTGTTCTGTTTGGCTTCATAATATCTTCCTACCTGATCCTTACTACATTGCTGCTATTAGTCATTGTGCTTTCACTCCATTGAATACTTGACTATGGTTTGCCTAGTGTAGTCTACCTTCCGCTGCATGGTAATAGGTTTATTTCTATCGTTTGTCTTCATAACTTCCACGTTTTGAAGACTTTCATAAAAATCGCCTATTCACCCCCCTCTAGTCGATATAACGCACTTTCAGGGTTGTTCTCACCTGGTGGCCCTTCTCTGGTGTTTATTGGCTCCAGTATTTATCAAATAATCCATAAAAAATCTCTGTAAAGTTTCAAATCATTTGGAGCTGTGCAGAATAGGTGGCCTGACGTAGCTTTTCCAGGTCCAGATTTCTAGCTGCCGGAATTCTCCCTCTTGGTGTGTTCCTTGTAAATTATGAGAATTAGAATTACTCCAAAAAGCATTATTATGGATAAAAACATTATAAATAACGATAAGAAACATGATGCAAAATGGACGTATCAGCCTCCAAAGAGGATTACGAACCCCATAGGAGTCATCATCGCCGGCTCCGGTTGGAGCAGGGTTTACACTCGATTTGCCACAGCGCCTCCCATGGGAAGTGTCCGATAACTGAGAATTATAACACACCTGGAGACCTGCACCGCCACAACGCCCAACACCACACCACTGCCACCACTAGCTGGAACGACCACGGTCACACCACCACCACCCTCGTGGGGTGGAGACCCGCACGACCCAGATCTGGGCACCGGAGCAACCACCAACGTAGTGCAGGAGCCACCCACGCCCACCTTGTGAGGGGGATGCGATGAAAGGTGTCGCGCCTAGGCATGGCCGCCGACAAAGAATCGAGCTTCCACCCCACACGTGCTGGCCCAGATCGGGGCCCGTATCGTCGCCACCCAGCCTTAGGCCAACCACGTAGCCCTAGCTCCACCTTGCGCCACGACTGACACCCGAGCTGCCACCTCCACGCTAAAGGGAAGCCGCCGCCCCCGCCCGCCCGCCTCCGAGTTTCCAGATCCAGCACAACGCGTTGCCCTCCTCTGGCGAGGAAACGAACACGAGGATCCAGATGCGCCCCACGCGCCACTTTCCCCGGAGCGCACACGGCCTTCGCCGGCGGCCCCTCGAGCGGCGGCGAGACAGGAGGGAAGGTGGGATGGGGGGACGCGACAACGCGACAAGGGGATTCCGGCGTGTCCCTAGAGGAGAGGTGGCGCAGGGGGAGTCAATGTGAACACCATAAACTTAATGTGTACTCCCTCTATAAAGAAATAATGATCTACTAGTATACACTCTTATATTTATTTATGGAGAGGAGCGCATAGATCTAATCGCTCTTATATTTCCTTACGGAGGTAGTAATAACCAGGTGAAAATAAATCACAAATTGCAATACTGGACGAGTACATTATCCATTTTTTTTCGTCGGCAGCGAACTGCCTGCAATGTGACATCATCAACCACAGCTGGTCCAACCCGCATTCTCCATCATAGAACCGGGGGAGGAAAAGGGGGAAAAACGAGAAAGGACTCTTCCAGTCTCCAACCCATCCCAATTCCCTCCCCCCGTGGAAATAGACTTCTTCCCCTCTCTCGATCTCGCAGGCCTCCCTCCCCCGATGTCCAGCAGCCGCGGCGACGCTCTCCTTGACTCGGCGCCGCTGCTCGGCGCCGGCGCCGGCGGCGGGGGCCAGCGCCGGGGCAACGCGCTCCGCCGGCCGTCGCTGCGCGGCGCCGCGCGCCTGCTGCGCCGCAGCGGGCGGCGGGCGATGCGGGAGCCGTCGATGCTCGTGCGGGAGGCGGCGGCCGAGCACCTCGAGGAGCGGCAGGCGGACTGGGCCTACTCCCGCCCCGTCGTGGCGCTCGATCTCCTCTGGAACATCTCCTTCATCACCGTCGCCGCCGTCGTGCTCGTGCTCAGCCGCAACGAGAAATCCCCCATGCCGCTCCGGACCTGGGTCGCCGGCTACGCCCTGCAGTGCGTCGTCCACATGGTCTGCGTCGCCGTCGAGTACCGGATGCGCCGAAGCCAGCGCGGCGGGGCCCCAGCACCCGCCGACGAGGAGAGGGGCAGCGACGGCTCGTCCTCGTCCAGCGACGAGGATGCCAGCGAGCACCATCTTCGTGGTCGCGACACCGATTACGTCAGGTAATTGGAGGGATTTGACAAGTAGGAGTAGTGGACATTTCTAAGCTGTTTAGGCACAACCCTGGTTGTTTCAAGTTACCTCGAAAGTTCAGCGAAACCGGTTTATGAAAGTTTAATCCCTAAAATTGATTTTTCGTCAAGTAGCCCATAGCCGCGGTAGTGATAACTTTGATTGATATACACCCGCAAAAAAGAAACTTTGATTGATATAGTGCCTGTGCGCCATTCTACAAGGAAAGACAGACCATTGCATAAAAGCCGTGTCAGTATTATACAGTTCTCTACCCCCAAAAGTTATAGTCCTGCAACAGTATGTTTGTAGGTTCCATGGATGGTTTCTTAATCTGCAATGTTCAGTGCTGAATAAAAAATGTGGCTGAAGCAAGGAAGGTGGAGTGGATTCATGGTACAGAGTTCTAAATACAGTTGTGAAGTTTAGTTTGGTCTGTTATGTCCCGTTCATCTTGTTTAGGTGTACTTCTGCTACCGAAGGGGGTTCAAAGATTCTAGTGTTGTGCTCTTGATAATAGCATTATATTTTACTATCCGCGATCATGCTGGCATAAGTTTCTCTTCCTTGTTTTTATGACACGTTTTGTATGTCTCCCTCTTTCTTCTGCTCGTTAAAACATGCAGTGATTATTAGTGTCACATTGGTTGGTGTATTCATGATGTGTCTATTTAAATAGTCATCATGTGATTCCATATACGAGTGTTCATGTGTCAGCATGCAATATTTCCATTATGTCTTGTTCAGTTGTACCTGATTATATCATTGTGGTTTACTCTGGCAGTTTGGCAAAGCATCTGGAGTCTGCGAATACAATGTTCTCCTTCATATGGTGGATAATTGGATTTTACTGGATATCTGCCGGGGGTGAAGAGGTTATCCATGATGCACCTCAACTATACTGGTACATATATGTTTGAAGTGATATCCCACTTTTCAACTTTCCTTATTTCTTCTGTTCGGTATCATAAACATGTTTTTGTTATGTCTTGCTTTGCAGGCTTTGCATAGTCTTTCTGGCGTTTGATGTGTTCTTTGTTGTTTTCTGTGTCGCTCTGGCTTGCATTATTGGTATTGCCGTTTGTTGCTGCCTCCCTTGCATTATAGCAATTCTGTATGCTGTCTCTGATCAGGTATGGCTTTCAAGTATGTAAAATACGGTGATACAATTATAGATGCTTGCTACGTATATAATCTAGAACAACGGATCCAGTTCTGTGTCATACTGTTGATTCTCCTACAGACTTAACTGTGAGCAGTTAACACTCGTATGCCAGTCTTGCAATTAGTTAACCTTTCTTTGCCATACTATCAAAATCAGGAAGGAGCATCTGAAGATGACATTCGGCAAATTCCGAAATACAAATTCCGTAGGGTGGATGAACCTGAAAAGGATTCTGCTGATGCCACTGAGTCTTCTGGTGGAATAATGATAGAGTGTGGCACCAACCAACCTATAGAGAAAGCACTTGCAGCTGAAGATGCAGTAAGTTTTCATGTCCTCATCTTTTGGTCATGCATGTCTTGGCCCTAACAATGCATGAGTTGCTGCACCTCTGAACCTGTTCGATTATACTTTGGACCATCTCATGTAGTATGTTTCGTTCATCATTCATCATGACTGAATCATGTCCAGTCAATGGGATGGAATAAAACCATTATTCTGTTTTGGTCAGCTCATACTAATGAAATACTTGGCTTTGGTGCACTTAGTTATTGGTTTGGGAAAATATGTTAGCCCATGCATGACTTAAGTTTAGTCTTCATCGGTAAGAATTACGAGCATTAAACCATTTGCTTGTTGTATGGCTCATGATAGGGAACTCTGCATTCATGCTTCTGTAAAACCTGTGCACTCCAGGATATAACATTGTTTTCCGCACTACTTTTCTGTTATTGCGCTACCTGGTTTATCTTCCAACTCCCGGCAGGAACATTTATTGCAGCCAATGCTGCCAACCTATATAAGCCAGTTGTTGCATAAGAATTTTATGAAGTCTATGCACCATGCTGTATCGTTAGCATAGGTGGCGCTTTATGATATTACTCTGATAATTCATCCATTCATTGTTCACCTTGTCAATGCAGGAGTGCTGCATTTGCATTTCAGCATACGATGATGGTGCAGAGCTGCGTGAACTCCCTTGTGGCCACCATTTCCACTGTGCCTGCATCGACAAGTGGCTGCACATCAACGCAACATGCCCCCTGTGCAAGTTCAGTATCCGGAAGGGCGGCAGCAGCAGCGGAAGCGAGGAAGTATAAATGTATCCAACTTGAGAATGCCATCGGTTCCAACCTCACGCCTGAGTCCTCGCTAATGTGGTGTAAATTTTTGTATCCCAAATGTGCTGATAGTGTCAACCATGTCATGTCTTAAAGGTGACTAAAGTGCTGTCCATATTACAGAATTAGTTCTGGGGTGTATCTCTGCAGTTCGGACTATATGCTTAGTTACCCAGTGGGCTGTATAATTATGTTTGAGCGATTCATACTATATCCCCCTACCTGTTTGTGTCAAATCGGGCTTGCAAAATTCTTGGTTGATTTTTTACAGCTGATGAAAGAGGCCAGGGATATAATTCCGGGCTGTAAATTGGTTTGCTCAATGATGCATCTCGTGTGGTAACTTATATGCGGTTCTCCTCCAGCATCGCTTTTCTTGACTGGTACTCTTGTATCTTATAATTTTTCAAAGCATTTTACTGAGCTGGTTGCCATGGAAGGGAGGACTGTTCGTAGTACTGGTGCAATTTCGCTTCAGTAAACCATCACATCGGGAAAAAGCAGTGGCTCGATTGGTCGAGTGTTCAGTAAAAAGGGGAAATATTCGAAATGTAGCCGTTCTGGAATCTCACATAATGGAGGACCCACGGTTGTCTGCTGGTCTGTGATCCGGCAGTATTGAATATATCCACCCAGGCCGCCAGATGATTCAGGAATTTCAAATCACCTCCCCGCAAATTTCTCTTCTTTTCGAGAAATCACCTCCTTTGTGGACAGACGACACCTGCACATCGGGCGCGATTTAGGAGCCCGAAACTTCACCAGATGAGCAGGAGACCTACCATCGATGACCAGATATATGAATTCATTTAGATCATTATACTTTAGGAGAGAACGTCAAAATTTGAGAGGAACTGCCGCAGGGAAAATATTCAAAAGGAGCCGGGTACGGCCGTACCCGGTACGCCGGTCGCTCTCGCTACTAGTCTTCCGTCTCGAGTGCTCCCTTCACTGCCGAGGGCCGAACAGGGCGGCTGCCCATCGTCGTTACCGTTTGACGGTTTCTGCTCACGCGATTGCGTGCGGCCTCGTTTGTTCCCCACGCCGGTCGGACCAAACCCCTCCCCCCATTCCTCCGTTATTTTTCTCCCACAGCTGCTTTCTCTCTGCACTCCGCACTCGCACCCGCACCGCGCAGCTTTCCGCCCCGCCCCGCTCCCTCCTCCTCTCCTCCGCGCCCCCCGAAACCCTCGAGAGGTTCTGCGCGCGGCCATGGACTCGGCGGCGTCGCTCCTGGAGGCGTACCGCCGCGACCGGCGCCGCCTCCTGGGCTTCCTCCTCTCCTCCGCCGGCGGCCGCGCCGTCGACCTCTCCCGCGTCGATCTCGACGCCGTCAGCGCCGACTACGCTCTCGACTGCGTCGCCTCCGGTAAGGCGGCCTCTCCCCCCTCCGTACCCGGCCGTGTGTGTGCGGCGCGGGTGGAGCGTTTATTCTGAAAATTGAATTGGGCTAACTGTCGGCTGCGCGCGTGTGTTTTTGTTGATATATCAGGCGCGCAGTTTGACGCTTCGGAGGCCACCAGGAGGTACTTTGACGACAGGAGGTACCCGATCATGGTATGTCTCAGCTGCCCGCTCGAAATTTCCCATCCATTTCAGCTCCCAAGTTTGATCTGGCACCTTGTTTCGTTAGATAATTGCTCCTGGTCAATCAATGAATAGTGTTATATCAACAGAAATTAAATGCTAGAAGTTAAATAACAGTTTAATGATCCATGAACAACTGCTTGCAATTTTTCTGCAATTGTTAAGAATTTTCCATTCAACAGACGAGCTCGCCATCAGGGAACTCATATTTTCTTCTTTCAAGGCCAGAAGGCTCTGGTTCTCCTCCAAAGAAAGTAGCACCGGACATTGGACCCGAACCACCTGCAGAAGAGAACTCAAGTAGAGCAAGGAAACATAGTGATTCTTTTAAAGTAGCAGTTAACATTCAGGGAGCATCCTATGTTCTGAAGGATCTTAGTCTGGCAAATACGTCTCCTCGGCAAGCCAAAGAAATGGATCTTCTTTCTCTAGGTTTACCTAGATTAAATGCAGGTAGACAAATGTCCATGCTTCATTTGTGCTGTGCTTGGCTCCCCCCTCTTTTTACAAAGGGCAAGTAGGGTTTCCTAATTTGTATTCTTGAACTAATTATGTACTCTGTATTCGACCTTTAAGAATTGTCTGATGATGATCTAAGAGAAACAGCTTATGAGGTCCTTCTCGCTTCTCTATTTGTCAGGTAATTCACACATAAACCCGACTCGATGTCCATATTCATATTTACACCATTAACTCATTGTTGTGATCTCTTCCTTAATGATATGTAACCAACAGTGGAAAAATGTACTTCGCTGAAGAGAAGAGAGAAAAGAAGCCTAAATTCTTGAAGGGTTTGAGGTCGAAGACTGAAGGATCTAATTCAGTACCTCAGATGGAAAATTATTATACCCACCATCTTGATTTGATCCGAGTACAAATGGAGGCAAGGTCCTTCACCAATTTCTGTATTGTCCCATCTTTTTGTTAGTTTAACTAAAATAACTTTTGTGATTTGCTTTTAAAATACTTGGCAATGATAGCAAGGTTCACATGTTGCCAAACTCATGTGGTCTCCCTTCATTCCATGTGTGCATACTGGAAGTATGCATACTGCATAATGATCTGAGGAAGCTTAGACTATCAAAGGACTCTATTTGTATTTGTTTTCCCTTTTATCTGCCCATTAAAATACCATTTTCTTCTTTTTTTGGGACTCTAAATTTTCCTATGCTGACCCAAGGACAGAAAGTTCTAGCTAGGAGAAGTTCATTCTTTTTGGTTCTTGGTGGTTTTGAACTTCTTTTTATTCTGTTTCCCTGATTATAATACAAGGGGTTAGTGTGGATAGAACTCACTATAAGAACACATTATTTCAGATATCAGAATCTATGGATACATTGGCTAAGAGAGCTTTAAGACGTATTGGTTCGAAGATGGTGCAGGGACAACTTGACGTGCCTTGCATAGCACTACAACTATTAAGCTCTGTTGGCAAATTTGATTTCCCAACAGAAAGATTGCGTGTACAATGGCAAAGAAGACAGGCAAGAATCTTTAGTTGTTTCTCTCTACAGCATGGATGCTTGTTCAAACTATTATTCACAATTCTTCTCTCCAGGTAAATGTTCTAGAAGAATTACTTCTGTTCTCAGCATCTCATGAGTGCAACATGAGTGAAACATTGCGGATAGTTCTCTCCAAGCTAAAAAATACAGAGGCAAGTACCATTATCCATATCTTACATCATTTTGTATTGATTAATCATTAATATTACTAGTGTCTCATAAGCCACATCAATTATTTAATCTTTCTCTTCAAGTTGCCCTCGGTCTCAATACTGAGTTGCGTCTATATTTGCATCATAAACTATTCCAGGACTGGGTCGTGAGTGTTCCTGATGGGCGTATTGAGGTCTTGACTATCATTGAAAGATACAACACAAGACTATCTACAGCTTCAAAGAAGTTCGGCCTTAAAGGCGAAACCTACCATTGGACTCAGAGCTATCATTTTAATTCTAGGCTATATGAGAAGCTACTCTCCAGTGTCTTCGATATTCTTGAAGATGGGCAACTTGTAGAGGTTTGTTTTTCTTTTTGGTATGCTTAGAAAACTCACTTTATTGCATATGTACCAGAATTGTTCTTGAATGACATGTGGCATTAAGTCAAAGGTTGCATCTTGAGTTCCTGACGGTGTTATTCTGTTTGCTACCAGGAGGCTGATGAAATACTTGAAACAATGAAGCTGACCTGGCCTATATTGGGCATTACCCAAAAGTTGCATGATGCCCTGTATGCTTGGGTGCTTTTCCAGAAGGTCTATTTGCTACACTGTTTGCTCCCCTTTTTTTATCGGAAGAATTCTACTTTTCAACCCTGAACTCTTCAGACCGGTTGGTTCACAACCTTCAACCATTGAAACCGTTAGGAAATATGCAACTCGTATTTTTTTTCTGCGGGGATATGCAACTTGTATATCCTGAGGGCCAATGGCTAATATATACAGTATTATATATGTGGTAAATATGCAGAATACCCCTCATACAATGGGGCAAACATACAGGCTATACTGGAATATAATATAACTCTACCCCCCCCCCCCCCCCCCCCCCCCCCTCTAACTCAGGGTGGATCCACAACACTGAGTTTGGATGCTGCACTCTAATCCAGACCTTCGTAAAGAAATCCGCCAACTGTAACTCGGAAGGCACATACTGAAGAGCAATAACCCGATCCTGCACACCAGCGCGCACAATAGAAGCACTTGGTGAGCTCATGCTTCACAGGGCGACGTGCTATACTGATAATACTTATACTGTCTGACAAGAGGGGAGTAGGACAGAAACACCAAACTCCTGAAGTAACCATCATGACCAAGACACCTCTGCCGTCAACAAAGCCATAGACTGCAACTCAGCCTCTGCGCTCGAACAGGAAACTGCAGTCTGTTTCTTTGTCTTCCAGGCAATGAGAGAACCACCAAGAAAAACACAGTAAGTAGAAAGTGAACGGCGATCCGAGGGATTACTACCCCACGTAGCAAATAGGCCTGAAGCTGGATGGATCCGGCAGGGCAGAGTTGACCAGGACGGCAGCGAGCTCCAGGGCCAGGACCTGCAGGCGAGTGCTTCAGCAGGCGGGCGACGCATGCCTTCGACCTAGGGGACTTGGCCTGTGGGATTGGGGCGTTGACCTGTGGGTGGATGGGAGGTACAGCAGCGGTAGGCAGCAGCGTAGCCGGCAAGAACAGAAACCGGCGGCACGAGAGAGGATCAAGCACGAGCTGCGCGTGCCTAAAAAAAAACCCTAGGGCTCTAATACCAAGTTAGGAAATATGCAACTTGTATTTCCTGAGGGCCAATGGCCAATATATATATGCATGTACAGGTGGGAAATATGCAGAAAACCCCTCATACAACGGGGAGAATATGCAGGCTATACATGCAATATAATATAACTCTTAACAGAAACCATGCTTTTTCACACTCTGGTAGTTTCACAAGTGGTTTTGGGTGACGTGGATGACATGTGTCCACACATCATTGCTACACCAAGTTCCATGTATTCATCTGTTCCTACCAATTTTTCTTCCATCTCTAGCATTTATTGTGATTTTTTAAATCAAAATGGCGGGGCTTGTTTTAGATTGTGCCTCATTGTAGTATTTGTTTGTTCATGGCAGTGAGGTGGTGGACACATGGCATCCATGTCAGTTAAAACCACCCGCAGAACCATCTGAGGGTGAAAAGTATGTTCGAGCAGATTATGTTTGCAACTCAAAACAGTTTTAGAGTCCAATGCTGAAAACTGAACTTTAGCCAGAGTTCCGTGTTGAATAATAGGCATTTCTTTTATACTAGTAGCAAGTTGTTCGTCCGTTACTGCGTCATGTTACTGTGGCATTATAATCATGCATACTGTTAGATTTGGAGTTGCAGAAGATCCATTTGTCACAAACAGATAGAAGGAATATTAACAGTATATTTTTATTTGCGTATTGAAATCACTACCAGAAAAATGACAGGCATATTTGAAACAGTGAACTCACTTTTGCCATGGACAATATATTGCATAGACTACACATGCTGGTCCAAATTTGGCTGATAATATAGTACTAGAAAACAGTTGTGGACCTAAATCCGGGTTAAGCCACATGATTGGGTGGTTCTTGTGGGCAAAAACAACTCAACTTCAGGGGTAGTTTAGAAAATTGCAAGGGTCCCACTTGTCAGAGCAAAGGGAGCGGCAGACGGGCCAGCGCCACCAACTGTTATGTTTATAGTACTCCCTCCGTTTCTCAATATAAGCCCTTTTAGATATTCCAATACGAACTACATACGGATGTATATAGACATATTTTAGAGTGTAGATTCACTCATTTTGCTCCGTACGTAGTCCATATTGAAATCTCTAAAAGGTCTTATGTTTAGGAACGGAGGGAGTAGTAGACATTTGGGATATTACCTTCTGTCATTTTTCAAAATGACTGCATTGTGAATATATAGGTTCTCCATTAGGTTCTCTTCATTTCCATTGCTTTAGAAGCACCTAATTGTATATTATTTTGAAGGGCAGCAAGGATTTGCTGATCTGTTATTTACCAACATGTTGAGTGGCATTGACATATATTGTTTGGTGAACTTAGCAACTTAGAATTGAGAAACATTTTCAGACTTGTTTTTGAACAACTGGTACAGACCGATTGTCTTGTGAATGATAAACTAATTCGATTTTATTCTGCTTAGCTCACTTCTTACATGGAAAGCTTCCTTCTTCCATTCTTCAAAAATGTTTTTCTTGGCAAGAGCATTTTGTTAGTGCTAGTACCATGCCAGTGATGCCATACTGATTTGTATGGTTAATTTCCTTTTTTTCAGTTTGCTCAAACTAGGGAAATTCTTCTACTGAAACAGACAGATCTTCAGATACAGAAACTTCAGTTACATAATAATGTTAGAGAAGCAGAGCTGTATATGGATAGCTTTGTTTGTTCTGTGGAAGGATTTGGAAGCAACGGCGCTCTAAATTTGGTGGACAGTGCCCTTCTTAAAATAAACATGTGGTGTCGCAGACAACTGAAGAATTATCACTTATACTTCAGTCAGGTTTGTTACCTCCCCTGTTTGGATCTTTAAATATTTCAGCTGAGGATTTTTTTAATCCATCAGGCCATCAACTTATAGGTAGATGTGCCTTCATGTTCTACCAAACCTATTAACACAAGTTATATCATTTAGTAATTGTTCTGTAATGCATGAAGGATGCATAGATGCTTATAGCCTAGGTCATCTATATTACTTCTTAGATGAACTCTTAGGTTCAGGCTGGTACTGAAGTTAACCTGACTGTCTTGTGACCTATGATTTGACAAATGTTTATATCCATGTCCATGTTAGAAATTTATCATAGGCCAAGCAGATGATGGAAGTATACTTTGTTGAATTATAACCATGGCCCGCCAATTCTTTTATTACTGAATAAGCATAAGTTTTCTATTTCTCCGCTTTAATTCTTCTGTAGGCTGTTTTCTGTGTCTCTGCAGGTTTTTGTTTAGTTAGGCTTTTGGTTAGTTTTTCTAGATTTCTACTCTTTTCGGCCTTTGCCTGTACTTTGTGTCACCTTGACATTTTCTCTCCTAGACAAATGCATATTCGAGAAAAAACATAAATTCAAAACACTTAAGACAGTTGCAGATGCAGGTTAGTCATCCATTATTATTTGTCTCATGAGTCATGGCCTTCAACTTAATCAGTTTCAACAATGATTTAGTCCGATTTACATTTGTTTTGTCTAAAAGTTCTTTTATATAGGGAAAAAAGGGGTTGGTCCTTCCGATTTATATTACCAGAAACCAATCCGCAAAACTGGCATAATGCTGCGACAAAGTTTGCCATAAGAGCTTCTTAATCTTGCCTTTCTGGTACAGGCTAACTGTTCAATCTTCGAGAGCATGCTGAACTTGGTGTTACTTTCAGCGGCAAATCTTAATGATGATGACGAGGAATCCATGGTTAGATTTTTTTTAGTTCTACTATAGTACTTCTATATATGCACCCTCGTTTACCTGGAATGGAGCCTAGCTCAATTGGGCAGGGGAGTGGGCCAGGACTGAGTCCTCTCCAACTGAATTGGCGTGCCTCTTTTTTCTTAATTAAATCGATACCTAGTTCCTCGAGTGTATATCCGATGCATCCTGCCCTTACAGTGCCTTACCCATTCTGGTTAAATAAAAATATTCTTGTGTTAGTTTGACATAAGTAGAGATAATCTCTGAATATTGATGTAACATATTTAATTCCAAACTATCAAAGTTATATATACCCTGCAAGGCCTGACATAGTCATGATAATTGACACTAAACTCCATTCAGCAGGGAAATTCTCAGAAAAGAGGCGTTTACAACTTGCTCAAACTAGGAGATATTTGCTGGCTGGCCGTACATGAACGTTCCTCATAAAAAAAATTCCTTAAAAATGTTATGTGGTAAATCACACATTTTGCTTTGTATGTCCTACTTCTAGACTTTAGTCATGACCTACAGAATGTGAGAAGATATAAGAAACAAAAAAAGTTTCACTTGGATCAGATTGTTCACTAGTCATGTTTGTACCATGGTTGCTAATGTAATCAATGTTGTAAGGAGTTAAGATAAGCTACAGATCATCATCCTGAAGGCCTGAATTGATATTTTTCATAATACTTCCATCAAATTCTTTTGGCAGTCTTAATAAAACACGGACATGAGTGCTCCCTTTTGGTCAGTTTGATCCCTCTTGTCATGTAAAGTCACTTGGAGTGTTTTGGCTCATCAGTTAGTTTGTCTTTTGTGTTGGATGCTAACCTTCTCTTGTTCCCCTTATTAGGCCTTGTTTGAATGACCTGGGATCCTTTCCATCCAATCAAGGCCTTATTAATAAATTTTGGTTCCATTAAGACACTCAAATTTGCCTCATAAGTTGCTTTCAGGGTCCACAGTGCAATGCTTTGATATATTTTGGATTTATTTCAGCTCATTGGGACCCCGCCTGGCAGTTCAGCAGAATCTACATTGATTCACATACTCGTTGTCAGATCCATTCAAGTTGCATATAAGCATGTGAGTTAAATCATCCTGTGTCCCACTATCAAATACATTTGGCAAAAAATAGAGCATGATTTTTAATGTTTCATATTTCCATTATGCTTCATTAGGCCCTAATTGCAGCAGATGGCCAATCAAAAGCAGAATTTAAGCATCCATTGATATTGCTTGCAAGTGAGCTAAAGCTATTAGTGGAGAAAGAGTGCTCTGCATTCAGCCCAGTACTTCACAAATATTATCCTGAAGCTGGAAGAGTAGCACTAACTGTCTTTCACCTACTTTATGGCCAACAACTGGTTAGTAAACTCCCTTGTCCGGCTCAGCTGCAATATTTTTGTTGTGTCAACTTGTAATGATGTATTGATGTTTGCTACTACCATTGGTATGAAGGAGCTGTTCCTGGAAGGGACGGATCATTCAGAAAACTTGAAAGAGATACTGGGAGCATCGAGTAGCTTTGAGCTCTGTATAGCTCAGAAGCTTTACTCAATGTACGGGGAAGCTGCTGGGTCTTCATTGTCTAACTTCCTAAAACCATACATGGTAAGGCATGAGGATGTGCTTTGTGCTCGTTATACATGAATATTTGAAAGTATGCTTTATCCTGAAAATACTTGGGAACGCTTTATACATTTGGGCTTTTGTTAACATAATGAGTGTAAAATAATCTTCTCCCTCTACCCCTATGATGCGATTTTTATAAACATGAAATATCTTGTATAATCCGTTCTGCTAATTTCATAGCTGATGGTACCAAAGTAATGTAGAACTATGGAAGTCAGTGGTTTGATATGCTACTAAGAACCTTTTTTATTGTGCCTGTCAAACTGCTAAGCTATCCTGATTTCGTAGATACCTTGCTGTTTCTTGACACAATCATCTTGACGCAATGTCTTCCCTAGTAGTTTATTCATAACGTCAAAACCTAATCTTATTACAATGCCAGGACAACTATTTATACACTTTGCAAAATAAAATAAAATTATAAACAACCGAGTTGGGAGTCACATGGAACAAATTTCATGCACTTAACTTTCGAAATACCTTGCAAGCAACTTCTCACAACAGCAATCAGTTTCCATTTACTTATAAGGCAAACATTAAAGTACATTATGTTGGACTTAACAAATTTCATGCACTTAACTTTCAAAATACCTTGCAAGCAACTTCTCATTTTTAGTTTAGATCAAACTGTATTGGTATGCCAAGTGGCATTTCCACAGTTACATTATGTTGGACTAAATGACACCTTTTAAATTTTAAACAGATAGATCGTTTTTCTTCATCCATCATTCTTCAGTGGCTTCATGCTCAACATGAGAATGTTTTGGAGTGGACAAAGCGTACCATTGAGATTGAGGTTTGTTACCCTATGCAAAATTCACTGCTAAGATTTTTTAGTGCATAGTTAATTTTGCTAGAACATCCTGAAAATGATTCTGTATTTACTTTGCATTGATG
The DNA here is from genome assembly GCF_018294505.1 of Triticum aestivum. Lineage (NCBI taxonomy): Eukaryota > Viridiplantae > Streptophyta > Magnoliopsida > Poales > Poaceae > Triticum > Triticum aestivum. The sequence goes on from NC_057797.1 coordinate 658,672,445, forward strand.
CTCACATGGAAAATAGGAAAATCCCTCTGTAGATTTTGGTATAAAGTGGCGTGATTGTAAAATTGTGCATGCGGGTATTATTTGGTGCAAATTTGATCACATTCATTTTTAGTGCCACATGGTTCATACAGTAACTTGACTGCTAGCTCAATGCATTTTATGATGTTAAATTGGTAGTTACAGTCTTGCAGTCAGGTTGAATCTTGCCAAGAAAGAAGAAAATTTGAGCTTCATTTATTGTGACAAGATAATAATATATTAACTACAATGTCAGATTTGAACAACCTTAGTGCAGCGGGATAGCTCAGTGTTGATTTTACTTAAACTGGCATGGTAAGTTTCAACAGAACTGTACTGGTGCTACATATGTAATATAATCAGACGCATATGGTTGTTGTTATTGACACAACTCTGTAACTAGTACTGCCGTCGCAACAAGATAACGGTAGCCCATATGACATTCTTTAGTTGGGTACTTCAATTTTTTCTATTTAAGATTCCTCTTTAATAGCCAACTCTTACTTCAGACTTTTGTTATGCATCATAAATTTCTTTTGTTTGTCTTTCGTATGTATTTTTTTGTCTTCTTTTAAGTGTCCCAAGACAAATTGTTCATGCGGGCTGTTGTTTCATCTCTGGTCCATAGGATTGGGAGCCTCTGTCAGTTCACAGGAAACTAGCAACATCTATGGTTGAAGTCTTCCGGATTGTGGAGGAGGTCAGCTTTTCTTCTAATGAGCTCAGTTACCACCATATTTTATGTTCCTGAAGAAAATGAAGAGAACAAAAAAAATCTCTTGCTTTTGGATGACTTGGTGCAAACTTATTAGTAAACATGGTGATTACTAGGAAATGAGCCTAGCTCATTTGATTGGACGAGTAGGTGTACAATCCCACCACTTGGGTTCATCATCATGGACACAAATTTAGCCTCCTATTTATATTGCCGGGGCTTCCCTTAAAAAAATGCTATCTGATCTTGATGCAAGCTGAATATTTGGAAGTTCAGTATGGAGGCAGAATCTTCAATATTTGCAGTCACTGCCTGAATGTTGAAGTTCTTCAAAAAAATTCTGACGGCTGTTCTATTACAAACTCACATTTTTCTCATTTTTTATTCAGTTAATACTCTTATATTTGCTTGGGGCTTATCTGATCATTCTATGTGCAGACTATTGATCAGTTTTTTAACTCAAGTCTACCTCTGGATATTGTCCACCTGCGAAGTCTGCTTATAGGGATCACTAGCAGCCTTCAAGTCTATTTGCTTCACATGGAAAATCAACAAGGTATGCCTTAATCCTGCGTAAATGGCAATGCCCTATCTTGAACCCACGAGGTCTCATTTGTACAGTACATTTGTACTCCCTCCGTTCGGAATTACTTGTCGCAGAAATGGATGTATCTAGACGTATTTTAGTTCTAGATACATCCATATCCGAGACAAGTAATTCCGAACAGAGGGAGTAGTAGGTATGACAGTAAGTAACCAACATGAGTCCTAATCTCATCACGTCAGGTGTGTCAACGGAACTGCCCACTTTATAAGTGAACTGTTGACCTCAAATGATCTTGGAACGAAGACTACACTGAGTCGGCATCATACTCTTAGGCACCACACTGATGCTGGTGTTACTTGCACAGCCTTGTGACTAGGTTTACTATTAACAGATCTGTCAATGGGTATCATGAGATCTCTGTGTTGGTATTCTTGCAATTTAAGGACTATTATAATTTAATGTGAAACACCATGTATCTTTGAAAAGATTATGAGTTTGCCACATCTGGTACTGTTTTCAGTACATATTTGAATTAGTACTTGGATTATTAGACATACCAGCTAAATGCTTGTGCGTTGCTACAGAAGTTAAATGCTGATGCATTGCTACAGAAGCTTTTTTTTAATTGCGTGAGTTGTTTAAATGCCTGTGTCATCGTAGTCCCTAACTTTGCGCATATAACAAAAACTGAAAATATACATGAACCGAATCAACTGATCAAAAGACTGATACATTTGCCTACTACATCCTAGAGGCTGTGGGATACCGCTACAGCCATCATCTTCTTTGCTTTTAAGCAATGCCTTAATACTTATGAAGCACAATAGCATGTAGCAGTTTCACAAGTATATAGCATCTACTCCCTCCGTAAAGAAATATAAGAGCGTTTAGAACACTAAAGTAGCGATCTAAACGCTCTTATATTTCTTTACGGAGGGAGTGCTTTTTTTGTATCTTCTAAAAACGGTATTAATTACTTTTGCTTTGTTGTATCAATAACTGTTTTTTCTTCATCTGTTATTTCTCGATTGCAGTTTCTAGAGCTACCCTGCTACCTGTTGCGCCAGTCTTGACACGTTATGCGGAATCAGTTAATCCATTTGCCAGAAGGAAACCTATTGAGCCTGCAGTTCGTGAAGAGAAGGTGGCTAATAAATTGAACAATTTGACAATCCCACAATTATGTGTGAAACTCAACACCCTTCAGGCAAGACATTTTGGTTACCCCACCTCTTCCCAAACCGCATGACTGGATTTTTCATTAAACCCTTGCAGCAATGCATCTGTGACCTGTGTTTTGTAGATGCCCAATTGTGTTCATTTTGATCAAATGCTGCCATGGTCGTAGAATCAAAGGTTTTTGTTTTGTTTTGAAAATGGGTTATTCAGTTATGGAAAAACATCATATTTACAAAAATCCTCAGTCAGTTTCGACACGCAGGTCGGCACTGCACCAAGAATGGCAGTCTTGCCCACGGATCCGGGTGCACCCGTGGAGCGTGGGCACAGGGGGCTTGTCTCCTACATGGAAGATACCCATGAATGTCACTGGGACTGAGAGGGCATGGTTACTCGAATATCAAAATATGTAATAAATGGCTTCACTACTCCACACCTCTCACACAATTGTGTAAGCCTGCTTTGTGTTAGGTAAAAGCATATCGACCCAGTTGCTTCATATGAGCTCCGCACTTGCAAATAGCTCTTAGCAGCCCATTGCCCACGAACATCCAGCTGTACCCTTTTCAGCACGTCACACCTCCAGTTACCATCTTGGTACCATACCTGTTGTCTATGAAAGGAGGGCCAGACGAGTACCAGGCTTGCATTGGCGGGTTTTGGATAGCGTTACCCGCTCAAACCATCCCTTTCTGCCATCCCTAATCTTGTCATGGAATGATTTCATAAAAGTTCTATAACTTTGCCGGCATTTTTAATCTTCTATATGGTCTAGATAAACAGAATCGCTTCCATTATTCTTGTCACCACATGCACTATTTTTAGTATCAATTTTCTTATGATCCAGTTATTTGCTGAATGCTGCAGTACATTAGAGATCAACTTGATACCATAGAAGAGGGCATCAAACAATCCTGGGTCGATGTCCAGTCAGGTAATCCACCCTCTGTGGCCCATTTTTGTTGTTACAGTGCTGCATTGTGTCTAGTTAGTGAGAGGTTTTGTTGTTGTAGATCCAAAAACATGCTTTCGACTTACTAGTCTTATTAGTTCTAGCAAGATTTTATTGTTTTAACTCCAAAAAACAATGCTATTAACTAACTAGTATGATCAAATCTATTGGAAGTAAGTGTGTTTCAAAATCCACACTTCCACAGCAATACCAAACAAGTTTGTCCTTCTGTAATTTTCATATCACATGGTTGTTATCAAGGTATCCTTGAAGTCATGGTAACCAATTATTTTTATGCCTTTTTCTTCCCTAACTGGGGCGGCATTTGTTTATGCAATCATATGGGTCAATGGAGACTTATGAACAATGCAGGGTTGGGGGGCTGTTAGATTGACCTTAAAAAGGGTTACAAGCTCAAATACTGTTTAACGAGCTGCTCTAGAGGAATTTCATATGTATGTCTAGGAGCATTGGTGGTGAGAAATTCGAGCCTTTATGCCATGGGCTTCTTAGACTGTTGATACCGTAAGCAAGGGTTATGATTTTTTTCCTGACATACAACTGACTGCTTGTCTTTTTCATTAGATTGAAGGCGTCAATATAACAAAAGTATAGCAAGAAAAAAGCAGAAACATAGACTCCTAGGCATAACAGCAATATAACAAAAGTACAGCAAGACAAAAACAGAAACATAGACTCTAGGCATAACAGCAAAACAAACGGATTTTTTTATATAAAAACCAACAGAACAGAGCAAAACAAATGAAGCAAGAGTTATAAGTTGTCCGTATGTGAAGTTTGCCAAGCTTAGTGTTATAGACGATACCTTATGCATAAGTAGTATTTGTTCCTGTACTTATATTGAAGTCGTGGAGTTGGTAGACTCTTCTCGTCTTATATGCCTAGTGAAGGAGTTCTCTGAAAAATTGTCATCGTGTGATGATTCGATTGATGAGTTACAGTATATGGAAGGAAAATTATACATGACTAATGTTTGTTCCTCTTTTCTTGCAGCTGTGGGATTGTTAGACTATTTGTCTTATATGGCCAGTGAAGGAGCTACTTCAAAAAGTTCGCCTTCTGATGAATCGATTGATGAGTTATTTACAATATTTGATGATGTGCGAAGGACTGCGGTGAATATAACTGACACGATCTTGAACTTCATTGGTGAGCTACTTAGTCTGTGCTCTCCACAATTCACTCCTATTAGTTGAAATAAACTTTATGCAAGCATATTTAAGAATATATTCTAGTCGATAGTTCGTAGTCATGACATCATGGAACAGGCAACCTGTTAGAAACATTTTGCTATTTGTTTATCTTTAACTCTTAAAATCTAGGGAAGTGTTGTAATGTTCAACTAGTACATCTGGGTAATTACCGTATTGAGCTAATCAGCATGGCTGAATGGGAGGGATTTTAAAAGAAAGATGAGATTAGACCGTGGACTCGTGGAACTAATGTGTGAGAGCGCTGAACTTGAAGAAGTCCTAACTGATAGAATCAGAGCCGCGTGTACCAGAACCGTTTCAGCCCTAAAATACCAACTGAACTCATCCTCTAGAGAAAGAATGTATGTCTAAACCAAAATTTCCTTCTAAAGATAAGATAACTTTCCATCTAACTTCAATATCAACTTGCCCCCAAGATGACTGAATTATTCTTAAGCCTATTCAGCCGACCCTTGTATTGTGCTATGGCTACCCTAGGTGCACCAACTCCATGGGACTCAACACTTGACGGGCTGAACGGACTGGACATCTGATGCCATGTGCCCATGATAGTATATTGCTAGAGTTGCCATCAAATTGCTAATCTAGTGCTCCTTTGGCTGCATAAATATGCAGTTGGGAAATATATGAACAGGAATATAAAATCCATATGGCGTATCTAGTGTATACTGTCATAACTTCTAGCAATTGGCTGAGCTGTTCTTTCTTGAGCTGCTTTATATTGGAGTAGGTTCTCTCTTTCTCTCTCTCTCTCTCTCTCTCTCTCTCTCTCTCTCTCTCTCTCTCTCTCTCCGGTAGGGCATTCACTTTATGTTTCCTCGTAATGTGCATATACCCCCACTGAGCCATTATAATACAACTAGCTCATTGTATAGCACTTCAGTTAGACCAATATGTGCTTTGGGTAAGGTACACCATAGATCATGGCGATGTACTATTGCTGCAATTGTGGAACTTCCTGTGTTCGTTCCCGAGCAATACACAAACGAAATTTCATTTTAAATGTATAAGGAATAATAGTTTTGCACTCTTCTGTTGTTACGTTAGCCTGATATTCCTTGGAAGAATCATTATCCCGATACAGTTCACTTTAGTTGCCAGAGAAATGTTTTGCAGGAACAAGGGCTGTTTTCTGGGATATGAGGGACTCGCTTCTTTTCTCCTTGTACCGTACTAGCGTTGAAAGTGCACGCATGGAGATTTTTATCCCTACAATTGAGCAGGCAGTGAATCCGAACTTGGGATACCTAGTTACCTACATGTTCAGTCAGTAAGCATGTCTTGCTTTTAGCCTTATTAACTGATGAATGACATATGCTGCAGGTTCTTGATCAGGTATGTGATCTAATCGTTGACGTGTTGAGAGACCGAGTTGTGCTGAGAGTTTTTCAAGCATGCATGGTATATGTCTAATGCTCTCATAGGTGCAGTTTTTTCAAAAATATCTTATTTATTTGATGTACAAGATGGTTAAATTTCAAATGTTAACTTTAATTAGGAAGGATTCATTTGGGTCCTACTTGATGGAGGTCCATCCCGCGCATTTTTGGAGACAGATGTGAATTTGATGAAAGATGATCTGGCTATTCTCAAGGTGAAAAAATAAGACTTAAGCACATGTATGTTGTACATATTGTGAGTTAGAAAAGAAGCAAGAGGCTTGCAAGACATTGAGCATATCATTTTAACAAGTTGACACCTTTATGAAACTGGATATATGATTGTAAGATTTATTTTTCATAACTGTTGAATATTTTCTTGCAGGATCTTTTTATAGCAGAAGGCCAAGGTTTACCATCAGATGTTATTGAAAAGGAGGCTAAATTAGCTCAGCAGATTTTAGACCTCTATGTGCTAAAGGTCTAGTGCTTCTTTTTCCTTCAATCTTTTATCCAAGAAAAATGCTATGCAGTAACTAACTTAAGGAAAGCCACCGACTGCTGTTTTTCAGGCTGATATTATCATTGATTTGCTGATGAAAGCAAGTGAACATATGTCACACCATCTTGAACCCGCAGCTGCTCGGAGAAGAAATGTACATGATATCCATACCCTCCTTCGAGTTCTGTGCCATAAAAAGGATAATGGTGCCTCCACATTTTTGAAAATCCAGTATCATCTTCCAAGGTCCTCAGGTGAGACAAAATTAGTGATGCATTATGATTGAAGTCTCTCAGCAACAGTAATACGCGCTATTATTTTCTGTAATTTGGTCCCTGATCCTCTGCTTCAGTTCATCATTATCAAAACACATGCACATAACTCTGATCTACCTTACATACTTACAGCCCCAAAATGCTAAACCTACGGGATCAAACTTATGGATATCCTCCACTAACACCCCCCCCCCCCCCCCCTAATTGTCTGTGGGGTTTCGTCATAAACAACCAAATGATGTCATGCCAGTTCTGTAATCACCACTCTGTAGTGCCCCATGCTCCTCACTGCCGATGCGTGTTTCGAGTAGCATGCGGACTTCACCTCAACTGTTATACATATCTGAAGAATTACAATCATTTCAGTTCCTGTGAAGTAAAATGAAGTAGACTTCACCTCAAATGTTATACATATCTGAAGTACAATCATTTCATTACATATCTGAAGAATTATGTAATGACCGCAAGTTCTCCGTTGATGCAGATTATGACGATGTTCCTGTGAAGGATGCACCATCTAAAGTGCCTATATTTTCAGACATGCTGAATAGGGGTGCTTCATTTAATTGGTCAGAAACTGGGCAGCAGAGTTTTAGGATTATGAAGAAGAAACTGCAAGAAGCTAGTTGGCAGTAAAAGGTGTCTCGGTTGGAAAATTCTGCTGAGTTTGCACATGTCCTTCGCATATCTGTGAAATAGGCAAGTAATAAGAAAAATCTAAATTTGTATAGCACATGGATACGTGCAAATAGATGTTATCCCTTTGTTTTCTGCAGTCAAGCTGAACCTAATGTTCCCTCTTTTTACCTCTTATTGCCTTCACATGCTGCATTGAATTACTTATGCCCGTTCCATGGACTGTGGAGTTACTATGCACAAACATTTGTTCCTGCATATAATGCTACAATGTCTGATGAATATTGTAGACTTCAATTTTATCCACAAGGGATGAAGCATTCCCTGTGATTATATGATTAACACAACATCCTTCCTAATGATTATATCCACATCTTCATGTTTGTGTTTTTATGCACTCTTAAATTATTGTTTAACTTTCTAAAGTTATTGCACTTGTAAAATTCAGAACGAGTAGGGTGTTATTTATTTGTTTTGATGAGAAGGCTCGTCAACGTTGCAGATCACGCTGTTTGGACAGAAGATGCAACTTTGCATATGTTCACGAAGTAGCGAACGAAGGCATTGCTATAAGGCCTTTTTCTACACATAATGGATTAATGGCGTCCCGATCTTTAAACGGCTACGACCTCATTTGATGCCACCTGGCACTAAGCAAGAGATGAGGAAGAAGCAAAGAAGCTTCAATTGGTGTTTGTGAATGACGAACTGAGCTTTTTACCTGAGATCATCATGATCCAGCTAAAAGAGATGAAGATTTTCCCTCGCAAGGAAGAGAAGCATCACAGGTAAGTTACTTCACTAGTACAACATACGATGTGCCAAGCGAAAAAAATAAATTGTTATCTTTTTGTCTTGCAGGATCTCTGTTCTGAAAATAATGTTCCTATTTTCTGTCTTGCAGGGTCTCAGTTCTGAAAATACATGTTAAGTTTCTGTTCTTTCCCAGTGCAATTTCCATGTGGAAATCATAGCAGCCACCTGTGGTGACGTAATCCTGCCTCCCCAGCTTGATTAAGTCTTCGCTGCAGATCAATATATGTGGAGATCTGTAGTATTGTAGTATCACAGATACTAACAGATTCTTGGAAAGATCACCAGGTACATTGTCCGCGAGCATTTCTGATCTTTTCATAGAACAACTTGATTTTTCACTCACAAGCCGCCAACTTTTGCTCTGCATTGTCCAGCACTTAATGAGAAGTGACAACAGGCTTGCATGTGTAAATATGCGGAAAAAGGAATGGTTGGGCGACCTCCTTCAAAACCAAGCTTCTAAATATTGTATTCTAGAAAATGTTTGCAGATATCAACCAGTGTAGCCGAATCTGTGGATGACAAAAAATATTACAAAATTGTTTTGATGGCGATGAATTAGTACAATAGATGCACCATTTGTCAAACAATTTTGTGGAGATGGTTTCCTTTTTCCTCTTATGTAAAACCGTCGGTAGTTATTCTATTTTTTTTTTCAAGAGAGGAATGGTATATACATGAATAGCAAGACAGTGACAGTACTTTTCTGATATGGCTATATGTATGTATGTACTAATACTGAAGCGAATCCAGTATATAAACTGAGATCAGCCAATGGGAAAGCTTACTCAAAACATTTATAGCGTGACTGCTGTGTTCTGAACTTTGGAGGTTCTTTTTTGACTGGTATGTGGCATCATATGACTTTCTTTCATGTGCCTCTATGATTTCTTAGTATTTTTTGGCAACCCTGTTTTCTGTGCCCCACTGACCTTGCTCCGGTAGGGCTTGAATCCTAAGCTATGGATCTGTCTATATTGATAAACCTGACTTCTTTAACTGAATAGGTGTAGATTTTCCATTATCGTTTTCCCAAAGAATATGTTGCTCTCATAATAGATTCATAGGGTAGTTTGATGAGAGTGGATTTTTGGAACATGGGTGCATTAGAGGACTTTATTTTAAATAGTTTAAAAATCACATTAAAATTTCAAAAAATGCTGAAAAGAATTCTACATGTTCATATGGATGGATATTACACGTGTAAATTTTGGTGATGAAATAAGTAAACATGTGAGCTATAAAAAGACAAAATGATGATTTCTAAATGCTGAATAATCCATGCTATGTTCATCTTTTCAGAATCACGATTTTGTCATTTGTGTGTAATTCACATGGTTACTTATTTCATCATCAGAGTTTGCACATGTTTAACATACATCCATATGAACATGTGGAATTATTTTTGGATTTTTTTAAACTTCAAAAATACCATTTTGACACTGTTTAAAATATAGGGCTCAAATGCACCCTTGCACCAAAGTGACTTTTTGGTAGTTTGATTTTCTTCATTGAGAAGTGTTCCATCCCTGTTCTTACAGGGAATCAAACCTTCTTTCATATCAACAACAACCCCAATTGTTCATATCAATAACAACCCCAATTGTTCTCAGGAATGGTCTTCTTAGCATAACGGGACATGAAAGATTGCACTCGATATCCATTACTGTAAAGTCAGGGGAACATAATTTTGATTTGCTATAATAGGGACATCATCTACTCTTCCCAATGGCTTCTTGATAGTTGAATTTGCTTGCTAAATGTAAATTCAAGAAACAATCAGACATAGTCTTTAAACTCAAAACATCATACAAAATGCTTGCACATAAATCATTAAACTCAAAGTTACTAATTGTGATCTTAGTTCCCATCCATCTTCTAATTTTTTTTGGAATAGAACTTCTAGTTTCAGTTTTTCTTCTCTAGCTTTTTATGACGCCTTCTGTAATGTGTTATGTAAAGACTATTGCATTCTTTAGCATTAGGCATTTTAACAAATTCTTGTAGAACCTTTATCATTTCAGCAAGAGTACAATCATCACAATTGTAAGTTTCTTTATCCAAAATAGTGAGATAAACACTACCTAAGATTTGACCTCTCCAAAGCCACTTTTTGCATAATTGCAATGATATTAAACTAGTGGGATCATCACTGACTAAATTCATGGCCTCTCCAAGCCATTTTTTAGGAATATTGCGAACATATAATCCTTTAAGAAGTTCCTCGGTAATAGTGGTTTCAATGGTACCTAAAGTCGACCTCTTCAATACCACTTTCAGCAAATAATTCAGCCAGTTTCTCTTTGCAATCTCTCTTTCTCCCTTCCAGCCCTAATCATGACAAGTGTGTATAATATATTTTAGCCTGTACAGCTTTTAAAGACCTAGACATATCATCTTTAGAAGGCATATTTTTTTATCTTAAGCATTTCAACATCATGTGCCAGATTATCAACTTTATGTGATATGTTGTCTAGGTTTTCAAGCTTGCTACTGGCCATAGTATTGATTTGTGTGTGTAGCACTGAATTCTTTTATGACATTTTTTAAAAATCAAACCACCAACTTTATTCATTTGAAACATCGTTTGTGAGAAGGGCCATAATTTCATCTAAAGGCTCCTCAAACCAATCAATTAGTCGGATGAAATCAAGCCAACCTAGCAAGCTCATGAGCGACCTTATTTGCTACTTTGTTACAATGCTCAAACCTAGAAATACGAAGATCACAAGCAAAATGATAAGAGTTGTCAAAAAACACCACCGCCGCACCCGTTGATTGTCCTCCATTCTTTATGGTTTCAATGACCTCCAAACTATCGGAATTAATAACGAGACGATTGTAGCCCCGCCCTTTGTGCAAGTGATTGACTGAATTTGAGAGCCAAAGCTTCAACCGTTAAGACATTTGCGCATCTCCCCCCACACACATTCAATGAGTTTGCCCTTGTTATCCCTCGGGACCGCCCCAACTGTGTCCCTAAGCAGGTCTTGATCAAAAGATGCATCACATTTAGTTTGACGAAACCACGAGGGGGCATGATCCATCCCCATTTTACATGGTAGCCTTGGAGAAGAAGCAATGACAAAAAGCTAGTCGTGAGTGCACGAGTCCCCATTGAAATTTGTAAGGCACTTTGAATTGTCTCCTCATGGACCAACTTACGTCTTTTCCCACCACAAATACCACATAGTAATTGCAATCACCCCCAGAACATTCTGAACATCCACAACGGACAAATTCTAATTTGGTAAAAGAAGTAGGAATCCCAGAACCGCCTTCCCATTACATCAACTTCGCCGGTTGTATTAATAATTTCGTTGATCCCTAGCCTCCTTCAACTTGTCTTGCTTTTTTTGCAGAGAAATACCATGTGTTTTGTATCTTTCGGACATGGTTGGTCCTGAGATTTCAGGGGCCAATGTAGAGGGGCCCTAAGGCCACATTTTTTCCTATTTTAAGTGCAAATAAATACAGTACTACTTAGTACACTATATTTTGTGTTGCCCTGTCACCTAGATTATCCAAAAAAAACGGGGAGCGTAAACATTTATAATGATAGTTTGTCGCTCTTATCAATCAACACTTATTTTTTTGTGTTACGTGAATCGTGGCACTTTTGTGCCAACTAAAATATCATCATATTTTTTACTAGGTTGTTCTTCAACGATAAACTAAAGCTAATTCCTCAGAATTCCTAGCGGTAGAAGTACTTCTATATGTTTAAGAAAATGCCAATCCTCTTTTTGGAACTCACTCAATTCATATTCATGTTTTCCTCTTTTACTCTATTATCATATGGATTCTAGCTAACAATTTTAAATTAACAACAAATCTTGTTAAGTACCACCTAAACATATGATACAAGTAATTAAGAATGCTGCTAGTTAAAATAAAATGTTAAGAAAGGCATGGAACAAAGTACCTAGATGGCTTGAAATTAGAAATTGCAAGATTTTTCCGCTGCTTCCGAGTCACGAGAAAACTTGGAGTTCCTCTTTTCTAATCCCAATCAACACAAGAAATCAGAGTGTGAGGAGGACATATATACGAGGATGAACTTCTTCAAACAAATGAATGATCTGACAAGACTATTGAAAGAGGGGATTTGCATTGAAGATAAGATTGATTGGAATCTGGAAAATCACATTACCTACTTCCACTAATTGCGCCCAGCAGCCAAAAAACACATCTGAAGTACGCTGGTGGGGTGCCATAGACATTGGCATGGTTGATTCATTGGCAAATCGAGGGAGAGGAGTAGTAGGCAAGAAGTATGCGGCGTGCGGCAAGCCGAGAAGTAATCGATCTGTTATGGTTCCTTTTTCTTTTCTCTAAAATCAATCGATCGATCTACTATATGGGCTAAACATCAAACATGTACAGGGAACAAAGAACCAAGCCATCGGGGGCTTGGGGCGGCCGCCCCTTCTGCCCCCTCAGGGCCGACCCTACTTTCGGACCATAAAAGCAGGACAAACATCGTGGCAATACTTTTATATGTCCATTTGCAAGTGTAACACGACACGGGAGTGTACTATGCAACATACGCCAAATAAAAATCTTAACCTTTGTCCCAAACCTTACACCAAATAGGGTTAACATTGGTTTGTCTCATGCCATTAGTACTTCTCATTTTCGTTCCATGTTGATGGTCCCATTCCACGAAGTAGGTTGACCAGACCAAAAATGAACCCTTTTCCATGAAGCGCCAAGAGACAAAATCTTGCATGCCATGTTGAGGTAGAGGGATGGAAAGAACCCGTGTGTATCACTAGACGATAAAGTTTATCTAACCAGATCTTCATCGCAGTTACTAGAATCCAGATCAATAAAATCCACCACCCAAGATAACAAGTGACCCCCTTTAGGAGTGATAAGTAGGTATATTATTATGGTCGTAAGAACTTTCATAAGAATATTGGGTATTTTGAGAAGATGCTCTAGCATAGTTGTTACCAAAATGTTCTTATAAGCATTGTTGTTAAAATTGTTTCTTGCAATAAAGTTCACATCAACTTGATCATTATTTTGTTCAGTAAGTTATGTTATAGGAACATATTTAGGATCTATAAGAACTTGTTTGGAAGTAATCCTAGACATACTCATATCAACTTTATAATTTAAGCAAGCAATTTCTTCTACATAACTTAGCTTCTTACCTGTTGGAGCTATTTTAGTGTGACATTGGCCATAAATTGCCATCATCTCATGAAGTAGATTGGTGGCTCTTCCAAAAGTATAATTTCCATGAAGGTCTCACCTGCAACAGAGTCTAGTAGATTCCTAGACATATAGTCTAATACATCACGTAAAGTTTGTAATACCATCCGATCAATCAAAACCTATGCAGGACAATCTTAGTTATAATTTTGATTATTTCCCAAGCTGGGGCTACATGATCATGCTCAAGTTGTTTGAAATTCATGATAAGATTTATTAATTATATGATTTTTACAGGAGGATAGTATTTTCCAATGAAATAATCTTTATATTTATTTCATGAATCAATACTATTCTTAGGTAAAGATAGCAACCATTCTTTTTCTCTAGCTCTTAGTGAAAATAAAAAGGTTTTAGTTCGACAATATCAACCTCCACCTTTACATATTTTTGTCATATCACACAGCTCAATGAAATTATTTAAATGAGAGGTAACATCTTTGTTATGAGAACTATAAAATTGATATTTCATTACCAAGCTCAATAAAGCAAGGTTCATTTCTTAAGATTCAAACTTAGTAATTGGCTGAGAAATAGGTGTATTAATGAAATCATAATTATTGGTACTTTTAAAGCCATAAAGTTTGGCATTTTCAAGAGAAGTACCATGATAACTAAGTTAAAATAAAAAAATAGCTACTTGCTGTAATTCAAATCTTTTTTGTTATTTTTAAGTTTTTTGAAGTGCATGAAATACAAGTAAAGAAAAAAATAAATAAGCACAATAAATAATAAGGAAGTAAAACAATTGAATGAAGGACTTATGCCTTGTTGGAAAAAACTCATCCTAACAATGTCATAAATTTGGTTGATGGCAAGGTCCTATTAATGCCGCCAAAAATCTTTACTTAATGATACGTCTCAAACGTATATATATTTTTTGATTGTTAAATGCTATTATATTATCACTCTTGTATGTTTTATGCTATTTTATATTATTTTTCTAGACTGACCTATTAATTTAGTGTCTAGTGCCAGTTCATGTTTTTTTGTGCATTTTTTCTAGCTTTCCAGAAAATCCATATCTACGGAAGTCCAAACACGATGAAACTTTTTGATGATTTTTTCTAGACAATAAGAGACCCTAGAAGCTTCACTGAAGGACCAGAAGACCCACAAGGCAGGGGCGCCACCCTGCCTTGTGGGCACTTCTAGCTCCGTTTGCCCTAATTCTTGGCCTATAAATATCCATATATTCTGAAACCCTCAAAGCGACACCAAAACAATTTTATCGCCACAACAAGCCTCTGTTCTGAAGCAATACCATCATGAGCCCTCTTTCTCTCTGATCCCCAATACAATGATCTCTTCAGAGATATATTCGATGTAATCGTGTGTTGTGTTTGTTGGGCTCCGATGAATTGTGGATTATGATCAGATTGTTCATTGATTTATTGGTTCTCTTTAGGTCTTTATCGTGTGTAATTATATAGCTATGTATGCTCTACGATTTATTCGTCTACTTTGGCCAAGTTTGATTGATTTATCTTCAGAGGGAGTGGTACATAGTAGTGAGCTCAATCTTGGGGTGATCTGTGACAGAAATGAAAAAGGCATGTATTGTGTTGTTGCCACTAAGGGCAAAATGACAAGGTTTGGTCATATTGATTGTTCTCTTCCTATCTACATTATGTCATCTTGCTTATTATGTTACCGTGTTTCTTATGAAATGAGATGCATTATAGATACTCGTCTTGGGGTGGAGTAATAGTAGTAGTAGGTGAAGTTGGATTACAATCTACTTATCAAAGACGTAATGCCTTTGTGAGATTGTGACATGAATGTTCATTGTAATAATTTACTCTATTTTGTCAATTGCCCAACAACAATTTGTTTACCATACATATACATGCTTTCGAGAGAGATGCCTCCAGTGGGGCCATAGGTTCACTAGAAGCATATATCTCATGAGCATAGTAATGAAATTGCTTACAAATACTATAAAATGTTAGCCTACCATAGATGTCCAGTTGCCTGCTATTGGTAATTAGTTGCCTATCATCACTGCTCAGTTACCATTGATGCATAGTTGCCTACCATTGCCGCTCACTTTTCTAATTTTGCAAATTAGTTGCCTACAAATATTGTGATGTTGCTTATCATTGTTTTTCTAAGTTGCCCACAAACACACCGAAGTTGTCTGCTGGTGATGCTTAGTTGCCTACAATACATTCAGAAGTTGTCCACAAGTGTTGCTAAGTTGCATATTGAGGGAGTCCTGGATTAGGGGGTCTTCGGACAGTCAGACTATATCCTTTCGCCGAACTGTTGAACTATGAAGATACAAGTTTGAAGACTTCGTCCCGTGTACGGATGGGACTTTACTTGGCGTGGAAGGCAAGCTAGGCAATACAGATATGTATATCTCCTCTTTTGTAACCGACCTTGTGTAACCCTATCCCCCTCCAGTGTCTATATAAACCAGAGGGTTTTAGTCCATAGGACAACAGAAAATCATACCATAGGCTAGCTTCTAGGGTTTAGCCTCTTCGATCTCGTGGTAGATCAACTCTTGTAATACTCATATCATCAAGAACAATCAAGCAGGACGTAGGGTATTACCTCCATCAAGAGGGCCCGAACCTAGGTAAACATCGTGTCCCCTGCCTCCTGTTACCATCCGCCTTGGACGCACAGTTTGGGACCCCCTACCCGAGATCCGTCGGTTTTGACACCGACATTGATGCTTTCATTGAGAGTTCCACTGTGTCGTCACCGCAAGGCATGATGGCTCCTTCGATCATCGCTAGCGATGCGGTCCAGGGTGAGGCTTTCCTCCCTGGATAGATCTTCGTATTCGGCGGCTTCACTCTGCGGGCCAATTCGCTTGGCCATCTGGAGCAGATCGAAAGCTACACCCCTGGCCATCAGGTCAGATTTGGAAACTTGAACTACACGACCAACATCCGCGGAGACTTGATCTTCGATGGATTCGAGCCCATGTCGGACGCGCCGCACAGTCGCGACGAGCATGACGTAACTCTGCCATCGAATGATGTCTGGGAGATCGCATCCGCAACCACTCCGGCTTTCAATCCGGAGCAAGTCGCGCCACCCGAGAGCGGAGGGATGGACCCCGCCATGAAGGCCGCACTCTCAGTGGCGATAGAGCCGGATACTGACTTCACCCCTTACGAGAGCCGTGTCGCCGAACCACTGGATTCATCTCCGGCCATGGACTCCGAGCTGCTCACATCCGTGCCCGTCGAGTCCGACTGGGCGCCGATCATGGAGTTCACCTCCGCGGATATCTTTCAGCACTCACCTTTCGGAGATGTGCTAAATTCATTAAGGTACCTCTCCCTATCAGGAGAACCTTGGCCGAACTATGTCCGGCTAGAATGGGATGCGGACGACGAAGAAATTCGCTGCCCACCCACTACCCACTTAGTAGCCACTATCGACGACTTAACCGACATGCTCGACTTCGACTCTGAAGACATCGACGGTATGGACGACGATGCTGGAGACAAACAGGAACCACCGCCCACAGGGCGCCGGACCACCACTTCATCACATGACGTATACATGGTGGATACACCCAGAGAGGGAAATGGCGAAGAGACAGCGGGGTATGCACCCTCCAAGCAACCCAAGCGGCGCGGCCCTAAGTCCCCCCATAGCAAAAACAACGATAACAGCGCAAGAGGGAATAATAGTCCACTCGACTCTGGAAGAAACGACAACTGCACCACCCCGGTGGCAGAAAACGATCAAGATGCTAACTGCAAACATAGTACGGATTCGATGCCCGAACACGATGACGCCAAGGATAAGCCTCATCAAACCCCGTATGGGGAAGAAAGCAGTCCGGACGAAGATGCACGCATCATCCCGGAAACACACTTGGAGCAAGAGAACCTCCGCAGAAGGCTTATTGCCACAGCGAGGAGCCTGAAGAAACAGAAGCAAAGGCTCAAGGTTGCACAAGATACGCTCAATAGCAAGTGGAACAAAGTAACAAAGTATGGTGGAAGTTACCATAAAAATAGCTATCCAAAGTGCAAGCTATTACCGGAATTTGACGATGAGGCCTTAGAGCCCATACAGCCGAAAAGTGATATGGCCAACCGGCCGGACCCACCACCCTGCGAACACGATAGAGCGGCTAACAAAGTCGCGCATAAGTCAACACACGATCTACGTGAGAACTTGCGTCAAAAATCCGGCGCGACCAGATCTATCTATGGATCTAGGAAGCGCGCTACGGTACACAACCAACACCGAATACTACAACCATCTGAACACCATGGCACATCCCATTACAGGGGCGCCGCACACCCCTTATGTTTCACTGATGAGGTGTTGGATCACGAATTCCCAAAGGGATTCAAACCGGTGAACATAGAGGCGTATGACGAAACCACATACCCTGGAGTCTGGATAGAGGACTTCATCCTCCATATTCATATGGCTCGTGGAGATGATCTCCATGCCATTAAATACTTGCCCCTCAAGCTTAAAGGGCAAGCTCGGCATTGGCTGAAAAGCCTCCCCGAAAACTCAATTGGAAGTTGGGAGGAGCTCAAGGACGCTTTTCGGGCTATTTTTCAAGGGACTTATGTCTGACCTTCAGATGCAGATGATTTAAGTCATATAATCCAACAATTCGGAGAGTCTGCCCAAAAACTTTGGAACAGGTTCCTCACCAAGAAGAACCAAATTGTCGACTGTCCGGACGCCGAAGCCTTAGCAGCTTTTAAACACAGCGTTTGAGACGAATGGCTCGCCAGACACCTCGGTCAAGAAAAACCAAGAACAATGGCAGCCCTAACAAGCCTCATGATCCGCTTTTGTGCGGGCGAAGACAGCTAGTTGGCCCGTAGCAGCACCAGTGACCCAAGCACATCCGAAGTCAGGGATGGCAATGGTAAACCACGACGCAACAAAAATAAGCGTCGAAATAAAGAAGGTAGCCCAGATAACACGACGATAAACGCCGGATTCAGGGGCTCCCGACCAGGTCAGCGGAAAAAGCCTTTCAAAGGCAGTAGAGAAGGACAATCTGGCCTAAACAAAATTCTTGACAAACTCTGTCAGATTCACGGCACCCCAGACAAACCTGCAAATCATACCAACAAAGAATGTTGGGTCTTCAAGCAGGCCGGTAAGCTAAACGCCGAACACAAAGGGGAAGAGACACCAAGCGAAGACGGAGATGAACCTCGCCACCAAAACACCAGAGGACAGAAAAAGTCCCCACCAGAGGTTAAAACAGTAAACGTGATCCATGTGACAAAGAGGAGAAGCAATCACGCATTCCGATGCACATGTGCCATAGAGCCCGTCACTCCTAGGTTCAACCCCTGGTTGGCCTGCCCGATCACTTTTAATCGTAGGGATCACGATACAAATATCCGGCGCGAAGGACTGACGGCCTTGGTGTTAGACCCAATAATAAATGGGTACCATTTCACTAGGGTCCTCATGGACGGCGGCAGTGATCTAAATCTGATATATCAGGACACAGTCCGCAAAATGGGGATAGACCCAACACAAATAAGCCACAATAATACTACCTTCCAGGGAGTAATACCAGGCCAAGAGTCCCACTGTACGGGCTCTCTACTACTAGAGGTGGTATTCGGTTCTCCCGATAACTTTCGAAGCGAAACGTTAACTTTTCACATCGCTCCAGTCCGAAGTGATTATCAAGCACTACTCGGAAGGGCGGCTTTCGCTCGTTTTAACGCAATACCACATTATGCTTTTCTCAAGCTCAAGATGCCTGGTCCACATGGCATCATCACAGTTAGCAGAAATACCGAACGTCTTTTACGTACGGAAGAGGACGCGGCGACTCTAACAGCCGCGAACTGGACGGCCTCACCAACCAGAAAAAATGGAAGATCGTCAAGACCACAGACACGGTTAGACGAATCCGGCGTTCCATCATATTTGCATGAGATTGATTTTTTAACCCTCATAAAACGATACTAGGGGCTTCCCGCGTGTAATCAGGGCCAGCAACTTGGTTTCTCTTGAATTTTGATAGTTCATTGATAATAACCAACCTTTTTTTTGGCACGACAACTTTCACCTAAGCTCTTTCCTTTTGCAGATGACAATCATGCTACACCCGTCCACGACATGACACAACGGAGACATAGGCGCAGACATGCAGCAGGGACCCGCCCAAAGGTTTCTCTTTAGATCAAGACCTTGCGTAAACCTTTTTTACTGTCTCTTGTTGCTCACATCCTCCGGATACTCCACACAACCGAGAAGGGTGCCGGCGTTATTGGCATGTGGCCATGCCAGGATTTTGCACGTACCTGGACACATGGGGTTTCTTATTAAGGGCATTGTTTAGCCCGGTATATGTTATAAAGACCGAACACCTTAGGGAGTGTTCGAGGTCGCGAGTTTGGCCCTATATGCATCAGCTCTGAATCATGTCTTTGGTCAAATGTTGGGTTTGCCCGACTCCCATGTTTTGGTATCTTACGTTCCATTATATCGGCTAAGGTATCACTGGGAGAACTACTACAATTGTGCCCTGGTTCATCCGGATGAGCACCTCAGTAGAGAAAGCCGAAAACTGAGTGTCATGATATAGCGAGAGACTGGTCAACCACTCGATGACTCATCGGAATCTTCAGGATTCCTCCGCATTAACGAAGGACCGTTTCCCGGTCATGTACGTACGCGCCCCGTATTCGGACGAGCGCAGAAGCACCAGGGGCTATATAGTAGCCCCACTGTCAAACTCCTATGGCTAACTGAAAGTGTTAAAGCAATATGGTTCGATTGCCTCGTTCGCTACGCTATCACCTCCTTAACGGACCAAGACGTTGGATCAAGTGTGGATATGCATCTTTTGCGAACACCCCCGCATTATATGCATGGGGGAGGAAGCCGACGACTGCAAACTTTCAGGTTATACACATATATACATAAACAGCCGCATAGGAGGCACCATAGTACTTTCGGGCAAAAGTATAAATACAACCTTGATAATTCAATAAAACATTGTTTTTACAATGGGAATACATGTCACTTGAACATAACATTCTTCGAGCACTGAGCCTCTATCGAACGAGCGCCTTCAAGAACTTCTTCAAAGTAGTGCTCGACAGCCACTCGGCCTACGGCCGAACCCTGTGTCGCAATAGTGGTGGCCTCCATCTCCGCCCAGTATGTCTTGACACGGGCAAAGGCCATCCGCGCACCCTCTATGCATGCCGATCGCTTTACAGCATCGATGTGTGGCACAACACCAAGGAATTGTTGCACTAAGCTAAAGTAGCTATTCGGCCTTGGCCCTCCCGGCCACATGTGATCCACAACGGACCTCATGGCAAGTCCGGACAACCTATGGAGCTCGGCCCACTCGGACAATCACTCATTCAACAGCAGCGGACGGACTGGAGCATGGAACTCTGACCAGAACAACTTTTCCACTTCGGGACCTTTCTGATCCTTGAAGTACTCGGCCGCATCAGCAGCACTTGCAGCCAAATGCATGTACGTGTCCGTAAAACTACTCCATAGCCGGTCCAGAGGAGCATACTTCGGATCTTCAAACTTAGTCCGCAACAAGAAGGGCTTCCCAGACACGATATCTGCAGCTTGATTCAGCTCCTCCTTCGCCGCTCTAATTTTGGAGCGGGCTTCCTTGGCAGCCACCCAGGCCTTCTCCAGGTCCGTTGCCTTCGCCCGGTTCTCTTCTTCAAGAAGCTGGTAACGGTCAGCGGCATCTTTTAACTCTACATCCATCTTGGCTATTTTTTCCTTGCTCTCGCAATGCGCGGCCTATTCGACCCTTAATTCTCAGCCGCCTTTAAAGCGGCCGCATTGCTACTCCTTGCTTGCTCCTTGGCTCGGGCAAGCTCCGCCCGAAGGGTCTCCACGGTGGCAGCTCCATCTGCAGTCACAACACATTAAAGATACTGACATCATGCTACTCTTATTATGTGACGGTGACCAGAAAAATCACTCACCCTGTGCCTCATCAAGCCGCTTGTTGACAAGCACGATGTCGGCGTTTGCCGCATCAAGTTGCCGCTTTAGCTCGGCAAAACCATCAGTCCGGCTAGCCACTGGAGCTTCAGCCACCTGCACATAAAGGCAGTCTGGTTATTACCTGGGACTATGATCCTCTGTTTGCCACCGTTTTCGACGACAACCAGAGTCTCAGGGGCTACTATCTGCATAGGGCATATCTGACGTATGCGGTACTGTTAAAAACATACATTATTTCACGTACCTCGAAGCCTTTCAGTAGACTCATGAAGGCTTCATGCAAACCGCTTTCAGCGGATGAAATCCTTTCAATTACCTTACCCATCAGTGTACGATGCGCTTCCAAGACGGCTGCTTGCCCCAAAAGATCCTTCAACGCGTTCGACCGCACACTGTATGGACCCTTGTTGTCGCTCTCCTTAGGAGCCGGATACTGGGGATTCCGGGTAGCCAAAGGGTTATCCTCTGGCCCTAGTGGATCTGGAGATACCCTTCGCGGCGACACTTCAAGGTCGCCCGCTTCTTGAGATGAGGTGTCCGGGGGAGGCGTTTCGCTCTCCATCATCTCCGGAAGAAGATCCCCCGAAGATGAACTCTGTTGAGAAGGGCTACGATCCGGACTACAATTTATAAGCATTGGTTATTGTCTTCGGAAATAAGGTAGGATGTTTTCACGGTTAAGTACTTTTCGATTACTTACAGCTCGGTAGAGGGCTGATCCCCGCATGGATATTGTGCGGCAAGAATACCCTCCGAGGCAGGACCCTCTGATGAAGATTTCTTCTCCCATTTTGAAACCTTAGTTTCCGGATCTTCAGAGGTAGTCCTCTTCCTTCCCCGGGGAGGGAGAATGTCAAGTTCTTCCCTTTGATTGTCCTCCCTTGCAGATGTGCTCATTCCCCCGGCTGGAATAAGTAGCGAGTGAGGCCCGCTTTCGCCCTCTTTATTCCCCCCATCACCTTCCTTTGAGGACACTGGATAAGGCGCCGGCTCGAGCATCTTGTCCAATATCGGATTGTCCAAGCCCTCAGGAAGGGGGGCCGAACACCTGATCGTCATCGCCTCTGTTATCCAGTCCTGGTCAAAGAGCGGCTCTTTAGAATGATGCCATGATAAATGTAAGGACAGCATGTTCGGCATGGGATTACTTACTTGGGCAGCAGGGCGGTTGCAGCTCAGGCCCACGTCCTCGGTGGTGTCCGGACACTATGTTTGGGGGTCCGAAGAACGATTTGTACATCTCTTCGTGCGTCATGCCGAGGAAATGCTGAATAACTCGCGGTCCTTCCGGGTTGAATTCCCACATGCGAGGGGCCGGCGTTTTCAAGGTTGGGCTCGACGAACCAGCATAACTTGCATTACCATAACTAGACTGAAGTCTCCCTCGAAGAGATCTTGGATACGGCTCTGCAATATTGGCACGTCCTTGGCTGGACCCCCAGCTCAGTCCCCTGCTGATCCATGACATCAGTTGTGGTGGAGGGCCCGAGCGGAAGGCGGGAGGAGCTACCCACTTGGCACTTCGGGGAGCTGTGATGTAAAACCACTTCCGCTGCCACAATCCGGACACCTCTGGGAAGGAACCCTCTGGCCATGGAGCGTCAGCGATCTTGCTTATTAAAGCACCCCCGCACGCTGCATGCTGCCCCTCGATCATCTTCGGCTTCACATCGAAGGTCTTGAGCCACAGGCCGAAGTGAGGGGTAATGCGGAGGAAGGCCTCACATACGACAATAAATGATGAGATGTGAAGAAGGGAATCCGGGGCCAGATCGTGAAAATCCAGCCCATAATAGAACATAAGACCCCTAACAAAGGGATCCAGAGCGAGGCCTAGCCATCGGAGGAAGTGGGAGACGAACACAACACTCTCGTTGGGTTCGGGAGTAGGGACAATCTGCCCTCGGGTGGGCAACCTATGCGGAATTTCGGCGGTTAGATATCTGGCCTCCCTCAACTTCTTGATGTCCTCCTCTATGACGGAGGAAGGCATCCACCGACCTTTAAGGTTGGATCCGGACATAGCTGAAGGTCTGGAGCATCTGACCTGAGCTTTGGGTGTTAGAACTCGAGGCGGGGGAAGGATTCGATTGAGCACGAGAGGGAAAAAGAAAATGCCTTGTCCCCTTTATAAAGAGGGTGAATATCAGGCGTCCTCCTCGTGGCCGTTTGGGACTTACCTAAGATCTAGGAGTCATACCAACAGGCACGGTTGGGTTACCCACGTTTGTATTGATGAGAATCCCGTGATAAGGGGGACACGATCTCTGCTTTGACAAGACGTGTCAAGAAAACCGCCTCGCGTTATGTGCAGAGCTGGTTGAGGGAAACGGTTTGAATAATGACCAGGTCATGGCGTGATGTCATGCTGTCAAAACGTGTCAGCAGATTAGATTTGTGGAAATATTATTCTCTCTACAGTGGTATGTGGAACTTATTTTGCAAGGTCGGACACTGTCCTTGTATTCAAACTCTTCCGTGGTATGTTCGGAGGAGGAACCCGCCTTGCAATGCTGAAGACAACACTGCGCGCCAGACTCATCATCATTGAAGCCTGGTTCAGGGGCTACTAAGGGAGTCCTGGATTAGGGGGTCTCCGGACAGCCGGACTATATCCTTTGGCTGGACTGTTAAACTATGAAGATACAAGTTTGAATACTTCGTCCCATGTCCGGATGGGACTTTACTTGGCGTGGAAGGCAAGCTAGGCAATACGGATATGTATATCTCCTCCTTTGTAACCGACCTTGTGTAACCCTAGCCCCCTCCGGTGTCTATATAAACCGGAGGGTTTTAGTCCGTAGGACAACAGACAATCATACCATATGCTAGCTTCTAGAGTTTAGCCTCTTCGATCTCGTGGTAGATCAACTCTTGTAATACTCATATCATCAAGAACAATCAAGCAGGACGTAGGGTATTACCTCCATCAAGAGGGCCCGAACCTGGGTAAACATCGTGTCCCCTGCCTCTTGTTACCATCCGCCTTGGACGCACAGTTCGGGACCCCCTACCCGAGATCCGCCGGTTTTGACACCGACACATATCTATGAAACTAAGTTGCTTACCATACCAAAAAGTATTGTATGCAACTAAGGATGATGTTAAACTACTCGCTAGTCATGGCAGGCAACTCGGGATAAATGTTAGCCTACCTCTAAAACTAAGTTGTCTACAATACTATCAACTTGGAGGCGGAACTAAACTAGTTATGGTAGCAAACTTAAAGGTGAATCTAGTTCACTTGGTAGTCATGGTAGCTAACTTTGAAGGGATTTTTGATGATAGACAGTCAACTACAGAACTAATAGTAAGTTACTTTCCTATAGCACTAAAGTTGCTTCCATTTCAACCGAAGTTGCTCATAAAAAAGTTAGTCAAAACATACTCATATGTGTTCTAATTTTGAAGAGCTCGTCGCGAGGAACCTAGCCATGAAAACAAATCTTAATTCCGATGATCGGTTCAAAAGTTATAGCTTATTGAAATGTTGAAAATGCAAATTAAATGCATGCAACGTGGGATCTGAAGGAAATATGCCCTAGAAGCAATACTAAAGTTGTTATTTATATTTCCTTATATCATGATAAATGTTTATTATTCATGCTAGAATTGTATTAACCGGAAACTTAGTACATGTGTGAATACATAGACAAACATAATGTCACTAGTATGCCTCTACTTGACTAGCTCGTTAATCAACGATGGTTAAGTTTCGTAGCCATAGACATGAGTTGTCATTTGATGAACGGGACCACATCATTAGAGAATGATGTGATTGACTTGACCCATCCGTTAGCTTAGCACTTTGATCGTTTAGTTTATTGCTATTGCTTTCTTCATAACTTATACACGTTCCTATGACTATGAGATTATGCAACTCCCGTATACCGGAGGAACACTTAGTGTGCCATCAAACGTCACAACATAACTGGGTGATTATAAAGATGCTCTACAGGTGTCTCCAATGGTGCTTGTTGAGTTGGCATAGATCGAGATTAGGATTTGTCACTACGATTGTCGGAGAGGTATCTTTGGGCCCTCTCGGTAATGCACATCACTATAAGCCTTGCAAGCAATGTGACTCATAAGTTAGTTGCAGGATGTTGCATTACAGAACGAGTAAAGAGACTTGCCGGTAACGAGATTGAACTAGGTATGATGATACCGACGATCGAATCTCGGGCAAGTAACACACCGATGACAAAGGGAACAACGTATGTTGTTATGCGGTTTACCCGATAAAGATCTTCGTAGAATATGTAGGAGCCAATATGGGCATCCAGGTTCTGCTATTGGTTATTGACCAGAGAGATGTCTCGGTCATGTCTACATAGTTCTCGAACCCGTAGGGTCCGCACGCTGAACGTTCGTTGACGATATAGTATTATATGAGTTATGTATTTTGGTGACCGAATATTGTTTGGAGTCTCGGATGAGATCAAGGACATGACAAGGAACTCCAGAATGGTTCAGATATAAAGATTGATATATGGGATAATAGTGTTTGGTCTCCAGAAGGGTTCCAAAATTCACCGGAAGGGCTTCCAGATGTTTCCCGAAAAGTTTGGGTACGAGAACACTTTATTTGGGCCAAAGGGGGAAGCCCACAAGGTTTTTGGAAAGCACAAAAGGAAGTTTTGCGGAGTCTAGGGGCCAGACGCCAGGGTCCCTAGCGTCTGGGTCCAGTCGCCGGGAACCCTGGCGTCTGGTCCTGGAGTTCGAGAAGGACTCTTGCCTTTTGGGTGAAACCGACTTTGTGTAGGTTTTTACTCCAAGTTTCGACCCCAGGGCTCAACATATAAATAGAGGGGTAGGGCTAGCACCGAAGACACATCAAGAAACACCAAGCCGTGTGCCGGCAACCCCGTCCCCTCTAGTTTATCCTCCGTCATAGTTTTCATAGTGCTTAGGCGAAGCCCTGCGAAGATTGTTCTTCACCAACACCGTCACCACGCCATCATGCTGCCGGAACTCATCTACTACTTCGCTCCTCTTGTTGGATCAAGAAGGCAAGGACTTCATCAAGCTGAACGTGTGCTGAACGCGGAGGTGCCGTACGTTCGGTACTTGATCGGGACGGATCGTGAAGGTGTACGACTACATCAACCGCGTTGATAAACACTTCCGCTTTCGGTCTACGAGGGTACGTAGACACACTCTCCCCTCTCGTTGCTATGCATCTCCTAGATAGATCTTGCGTGATCGTAGGATTTTTTTTGAAATACTGCGTTCCCCAATAGTGGCATCCAAGCCAGTTCTATGCGTAGATGTTATATGCATGAGTAGAACACAAAGGAGTTGTGGGCGTGGGTATATACATATTGCTGGCTGTCACTAGTTGTTACTTGATTCGGCGGTATTGTTGGATGAAGCGGCCCGGACTGACATTACATGACCGCGTTCATGAGACTGGTTCTACCGACGTGCTTTGCACACGGGTGGCTAGCGGGTGTTAGTTTCTCCAGCTTTAGTTGAATCGGATTCAATGAACAGGGTTCTTTCTGAATATCAAAAAGCAATCACTATACCGCGTTGTGGTTTTTGATGCGTAGGTAAGAACGGTTCTTCCTAAGCCCGTAGAAGCCACGTAAAACTTGCAACAACAAAGTAGAGGACGTCTAACTTGTTTTTGCAGGGCATGTTGTGATGTGATATGGTCAAGACGTGATTATATAAATTGTTGTATGAGATGATCATGTTTTGTAACACAGTTATCGGCAACTGGCAGGAGCCATATGGTTGTCGCTTTATTGTATGAAATGCAATCACCATGTAATTGCTTTACTTTATCAGTAAGTTGTAGCGATAGTCGTGGAAGCAATAGTTGGCGAGACGACAACGATGCTACGATGGAGATCAGGGTGTCAAGCCGGTGACGATGGTGATCATGACGCTGCTTTGGAGATGGAGATCAAAAGCACAAGATGATGATGGCCATATCATATCACTTATATTGTTTGCATGTGATGTTTATCCTTTATGCATCTTATTTTTCTTAGTACGGCGGTAGCATTATAAGATGATCTCTCACTAAATTTCAAGGTATAAGTGTTCTCCCTGAGTATGCACCATTGCTACAGTTCATCGTGCTGAGACACCACGTGATGATCGGGTGTGATAAGCTCTACATTCACATACAATGGGTGCAAGCCATTTTTACACAAGCAAAATACTCAGGTTAAACTCGACAAGCCTAACATATGCAGATATGCCCTCGGAACACTGAGACCGAAAGATCGAGCGTGAATCATA
Organism: Triticum aestivum; assembly: GCF_018294505.1. Taxonomy (NCBI): domain Eukaryota; kingdom Viridiplantae; phylum Streptophyta; class Magnoliopsida; order Poales; family Poaceae; genus Triticum; species Triticum aestivum. The sequence goes on from NC_057797.1 coordinate 658,700,142, forward strand.
TAGTAGATATGATCAACATAGTGATGTTCACCATTGTAAACTACTCCATCTCACGTGATGATCGGGCATGGTTTAGTTGATATGGATCACGTGATCACTTAGATGATTAGAGAGATGTCTATCTAAGTGGGAGTTCTTAAGTAATATGATTAATTGGACTTTAATTTATCATGAACTTAGTACCTGATAGTATTTTGCATGTCTACGTTGTTGTAGATTAATAGCCTGTGTTGTTGTTTCGTTGAATATTAATGCGTTCCTAGAGAAAGCTAAGTCGAAAGATGATGGTAGCAACTACACGAACTGGGTCCGTAACTTGAGGATTATCCTCATTGCTGCACAGAAGAATTACGTCCTGGAGGCACCGCTAGGTGCCAAACCCGCTGCAGGAGCAACTCCAGATGTTATGAAAACCTGGCAGAGCAAAGCTGATGACTACTCGATAGTTCAGTGTGCCATGCTTTACGGCTTAGAACCGGGACTTCAACAACGTTTTGAACGTCATGGAGCATATGAGATGTTCCAGGAGTTGAAGTTAATATTTCAAGCAAATGCCTGGACTGAGAGTTATGAAGTCTCCAATAAGTTCTACAGCTGCAAAATAGAGGAGAATAGTTCTGCCAGTGAGCACATACTCAGAATGTCTGGGTACCACAATCACTTGACTCAGCTGGGAGTTAATCTTCCAGTTGATAGTGTCATTGACAGAGTTCTTCAATCACTACCACCAAGCTACAAAAGCTTCATGATGAACTATAATATGCAAGGGATGGACAAGACAATTCCCGAGCTCTTCGCGATGCTAAAGGCTGCAGAGGTAGAAATCAAGAAGGAGCATCAAGTGTTGATGGTCAACAAGACCACCAGTTTCAAGAAGAAGGGCAAAGGGAAGAAGGGGAACTTCAAGAAGAACGGCAAGCAAGTTGCTACTCAAGTGAAGAAGCCCAAGTCTCGACCTAAGCCTGAGACTGAGTGCTTCTACTGCAAAGGGAATGGTCATTGGAAGCGGAACTGCCCTAAGTATTTGGCAGATAAGAAGGATGGCAAAGTGAAAGGTATATTTGATATACATGTTACTGATGTGTACCTTACTAATGCTCGCAGTAGCGCCTGGGTATTTGATACTGGTTCTGTTGCTAATATTTGCAACTCGAAACAGGGGCTACAAATTAAGTGAAGATTGGCTAAGGACGAGGTGATGATGCGCGTGGGAAATGGTTCCAAAGTCGATGTGATCGCTGTCGGCACACTACCTCTACATCTACCTTCAGGACTAGTTTTAGACCTGAATAATTGTTATTTGGTGCTAGCGTTAAGCATGAACATTATATCTGGATCTTGTTTGATGCGAGACGACTATTCATTTAAATCAGAGAATAATGGTTGTTCTATTTATATGAGTAATATCTTTTATGGTCATGCACACTTGACGAGTGGTCTATTTTTACTAAATCCTGATAGTAGTGATACACATATTCATAGTATCGAAGCCAAAGGATATAAGTTTAATAATGATAGTGCAACTTATTTGTGGCACTGCCGTTTAGGTCATATTGGTGTAAAGCACATGAAGAAAATCCATGCTGATGGGCTTTTGGAATCACTTGATTATGAATCACTTATGCTTGTGAACCATGCCTCATGGGCAAGATGACCAAGACTCCGTTCTCCGGAACAATGGAACGAGCAACAGACTTATTGGAAATAATACATACTCATGTATGCAGACCGATGGGTGTTGATGCTCGTGGTGGGTATCGTTATTTTCTAACCTTCACAGATGATTTGAGAAGATATGGGTATATCTACTTGATGAAACATAAGTCTGAAACATTTGAAAAGTTCAAAGAATTTCAGAGTGAAGTGGAAAATCATCATAACAAGAAAATTAAGTTTCTCTGATCTGATCATGGAGGTGAATATTTGAGTTATGAGTTTGGTCTTCATTTGAAACAATGCGGAATAGTTTCACAACTCACGCCACCTGGAACACCACAGCGTAATGGTGTGTCCGAACGTTGCAACCGCACTTTATTAGATATGGTGCGACCTATGATGTCTCTTACTGATTTACCGCTATCGTTTTGGGGTTACGCTTTTGAGACGGCTGCATTCACGTTAAATAGGGCACCATCAAAATCCGTTGATATGACACCTTATGAATTGTGGTTTGGCAAGAAACCCAAGTTGTCATTTCTTAAAGTTTGGGCTGCGATGCTTATGTGAAAAAGCTTCAACCTGATTAGCTCGAACCCAAATCGGAGAAATGTGTCTTCATAGGATACCCAAAGGAGATTGTTGGGTACACCTTCTATCACAGATCCGAAGGCAATATATTCGTTGCTAGGAATGGATCCTTTCTAGAGAAGGAGTTTCTCTTGAAAGAAGTGAGTGGGAGGAAAGCAGAACTTGATGAGGTAATTGTACCTGCTCCCTTATTGGAAAGTAGTTCATCACATAAACCAGTTCCAGTGATTCCTACACCAATTAGTGAGGAAGCTAATGATGATGATCATGAAACTTCTGATCAAGTTACTACCGAACCTCGTAGGTCAACCAGAGTAAGATCTGCACTAGAGTGGTATGGTAATCCTGTTCTGGAGGTCATGTTACTTGACCATGACAAACCTACGAACTATGAGGAAGCGATGATGAGCCCAGATTCTGTAAAATAGCTTGAGGCCATGAAATCTGAGATGGGATCCATGTATGAGAACAAAGTGTGGACTTTGGTTGACTTGCCCGATGATCGGCAAGCCATAGAGAATAAATGGATCTTCAAGAAGAAGAATGATGCTGAAGGTAATGTTACTGTCTACAAAGCTCGACTTGTTGCGAAAGGTTTTCGACAAGTTCAAGGAGTTGACTATGATGAGACCTCACCCACAGCGATGCTTAAGTCCGTCCGAATCATGTTAGCAATTGCCGCCTTTTATGTTTATGAAATTTGGCAAATGGATGTCAAAACTGCATTCCTTAATGGATATCTTAAAGAAGAGTTGTATATGATGCAACCAGAAGGTTTTGTCGATCCAAAAGGTGCTAACAAAGTGTGTAAGCTCCAGCGATCCATTTATGGACTGGTACAAGCATCTCAGAGTTGGAATATACGCTTTGATAGTGTGATCAAAGCATATGGTTTTATACAGACTTTTGGAGAAGCCTGTATTTACAAGAAAGTGAGTGGGAGCTCTGTAGCATTTCTGATATTATATGTGGATGACATATTGTTGATCGGAAATGATACTGAATTTCTGAATAGCATAAAAGGATACTTGAATAAGAATTTTTCAATGAAAGACCTCGGTGAAGCTGCTTATATATTGGGCATCAAGATCTATAGAGATAGATCAAGATGCTTAATTGGACTTTCAGAAAGCACATACCTTGATAAAGTTTTGAAGAAGTTCAAAATGGATCAAGCAAAGAAAGGGTCCTTGCCTATGTTACAAGGTGTGAAGTTGAGTCAGACTCAATGCCCGACCACTGCAGAAGATACAGAGAAAATGAAAGTCATTCCCTATGCTTCGGCCATAGGTTCTATCATGTATGCAATGCTGTGTACAAGACCTGATGTGTGCCTTGCCATAAGTTTAGCAGGGAGGTACCAAAGTAATACAGGAGTGGATCACTAGACAACGGTCAAGAACATCCTGAAATACCTGAAAAGGACTAAGGATGTGTTTCTCGTTTATGGAGGTGACAAAGAGCTCGTCGTAAACAGTTATGTTGATGCAAGCTTTGATACTGATCCGGATGACTCTAAGCCACAAACCGGATACATATTTTTATTGAATGGTGGAGCTGTCAGTTGGTGCAGTTCTAAGCAAAGCATCGTGGCGGGATCTACATGCGAAGCGGAATACATAGCTGCTTCGGAAGCAGCAAATGAAGGAGCCTGGATGAAGGACTTCATATCCGATCTAGGTGTCATACCTCGTGCATCGGGTCCAATGAAAATCTTTTGTGACAATACTGGTGTGTAACACCCACAATGCGGCTATATCTCCCACGTGTCGGGGCACGACTTAGAGGCATAGCCGCATGGTAGGCATGTCGCAAGAGGGGTAATCTTTACACAACCATGTATTGAATAAGAAAGGGATAAAGAGTTCGCTTACAATCGCCACTTCACACAATACATAAATAGTCATACACCATCCAGAATACAATCAAGGTCCGACTATGGAACCAAAATAAAGAAAGACAACCCCAAATGCTAGATCCCCGATCGTCCCAACTGGGCTCCTCTACTGATCATCCGGAAAAGAAACATAGTAACGGCCCGAATCCTCGTCGAACTCCCACTTGAGTTCGGTAGCGTCCCCTACACTGGCATCATCGGCACCTGCATCTATTTGGAAGTATCTGTGAGTCACGGGGTCTCAGCAATCTCACACCCGCGAGATCAAGACTATTTAAGCTTAAGGGTAGGAAACGGTAGTGAGGTGGAGCTGCAGCAAGCACTAGCATATATGGTGGCTAACTTACGCAAAAGAGAGTGAGAAGAGAAACAAAGCACGGACGAGAAGCTAATAGTGATCAAGAAGTGATCCTGAAACTACTTACGTTCAAACATAACACGAGACCGTGTTCTCTTCCCGGACTCCGCCGAAAAGATACCATCACGGCTACACACGCGGTTGATTCATTTTAATTTAAGTTAAGTGTCAAGTTCTCTACAACCAGACATTAACAAATTCCCATCTACCCATAACCGCGGGCACGACTTTCGAAAGTTCAAAAACCCTGCAGGGGTGTCCCAACTTAGCCCATCACAAGCTCTCACGGTCAATGAAGGATATTCCTTCTCCCGGGAAGACTTGATCAGTCTTGGAATCCCGGTTACAAGACATCTCGACAATGGTAAAACAAGACCAGCAAAGCCACCCGATGTGCTGACAAATCCCGATAGGAGTCGCACGTATCTTGTTCTCAGGGCAACACCGGATGAGACAGGCTACGAGTAAAACCAACCCTCGAGTTTCCTCGAGGTGGCCCCGCAGGCGGCTCGGTTTGGACCAACACTCAGAGGAGCACTGCCCCCCCGAGGGGGGGGGGTTAAAATAAAGATGACCCTTGAGTCTGCAGAACCCAAGGGAAGGTATGTGGTGGTAGGTAGGCAAATGTTAAAACCAAGGTTGGGCCTCGCTGGAGGAGTTTTATTCAAGGCGAACTGTCAAGGGATTCCCATAACACCCAACCGCGTAAGGAACGCAAAATCAAGGAACATAACACCGGTATGACGGAAACTAGGGCGACAAGAGTGGAACAAAACACCAGGCATAAGGCCGAGCCTTCCACCCTTTACCAAGTATATAGATGCATTAAAGTAAATAAGAGATAATAATGATATCCCAACAATATACATGTTCCAACATGGAACAAACTTCATCTTCACCTGCAACTAGCAACACTATAAGAGGGGCTGAGCAAAAGCGGTACCATAGCCAAACAACGGTTTGCTAGGAAAAGGGGTTAGAGGCTTGACATGGCAATATGGGAGGCATGATAAAGCAAGTGGTAGGTATCACAACATAGCAAAAGAGCGAGCAACTAGCAAGCAAAGATAGAAGTGATTTCGAGGGTATGGTCATCTTGCCTACAAAGTTCTCAGAGTTGACGAAAGCTTGATCCTCGTTAGCATACTCAATAGGTTCCTCGATTACGTACTCGTCTCCCGGCTCTACCCAAGGCAAGAACACAAGCAAATGAGCAACAATTAATCACGGTGCAATGCACAAACAACATGACGCAAAACATGGCATGGCATGCGGGATGTGATATGCAATGCATATGCGTGCTTCGGAAGGAAAAGAATGAACAAGGCATCAACTTGGCAAACCAAGTGTGCCTCTGGAAAGATGAGATGATTTAGGTCGAAAACGATATAAAGATCACCGGAAACGGTGGCACGGTTTGCAAATGGCAAGCAAAACAAGAATGGCACAATTCTGCGATTAACAGCACGATGCCATCTAGAATGCAACAAGAAACTAAGCTACTGCACTCCAACCTAACAACAAAGCACATGTCAGTGATCTACTCAAGATGCTTGACAAAACATGAACACTGAGCTATGGCTAAATCACCCAAGAGCAGGCTCAAACAAGCATGGCAAAAGTGCAAAAGATATCAGCTTCACAGACTTAGTGAAAATACTAACATGCCAGAAATAACATCAGGAAGCCATGTTTAGGGCAACCAAACAACATGCTACAGGAACATATCATAGCAAACAGAGGAATGAAATGAATCTACTAAAAGCATAGAACAAAATTCTCTTACTGATCATGAGCCAAAAAGGCACGAAGGATATGATGACACCCATGTAAACATAGCAAGTTTTATTAACAGTTCCAAACTTAGCAGAAAACAGAGCATGACATAAACAGAATTATGAAGGCATCTTTGCAAGCTCAAATCACTCATCACAAAGCCTTGTATGACAAAACAAGCATAGAAACAACAAGATGGCATGTTCATGAAGCTAACCATGGCAAGAGAAAGTTCATAGCATGCATGGATCACTAGTAACAACCATGGCAAAATTGATTAACATGTAAACAATCTGCTAGGAACATTTTATAGCAAAAGTAGAGCACGATTAAGACAGGTTAGGGCACTCCATAATTGCAAAAAGGGGCATGGATGGATAGAGCATAACCATATGTCCACAACACCCTTACTGAAGATACTCAAAACAAGCATGGATCTCACTGTAGCATCATGTTTACATGGCATAAAAATAACATCGGGAAAAGGACTTAGCAAAATCCAAGTCCCTAAAATCAGCAATATCACGAAGGCTACTTTGCATGCTTGTGCTAGTCACCACATTGATCACAAAAATACATGGCAAGAACCCCTGTAAAGATGGCATGGCATAGATCAAAACACATGTAGAGCTCACGCCCATACGATGCACACAACAAATGTGAAAAAAATGACAAATCACCCTAAACTGATAAGTAACAGGAGCAAACATTTTATAACACTCTTGCATCAATTATCTGGGCATCAAGATGAACTCAAACAAGCATGCCACAGTGGAATCAAATGAAGAGCATCTCACAATGAACATTTTGATATATCTTGCGCATGAAACGGAGGTACGGTCATGGAGTTATGGCATGATGAACAGGGGCATAAATCATGAGGGGAAAATGACTTAGAGAAAAATAACCTCTCCGAAACTGGACGTAGTGGTACGGGATGGAGAGATCCGGGGAAGGAGCTGCAGCGTTTGGATCGCCGAGCTGGTGGATCTGGTCCACTTGACCAGATCCGGCCGGCGAAGAACTCCGGGGATGACGCGACGAAGGGGAGGAGCGACACCGGCGGGGAGTCCTCGCGGCGAGGCCGGGCGCCGGTGCAGAGCACTGCGAGTGGCGGTAGGGCCTGCGGCGGGAAGGAGCGAGGCGGCGTGCGGGATGCCGGCGATGTCGGTGGGCGGCGGAGCTTGACGCGGGCGGCGGCGCTTGGTCGGCGGCGAGGAGACGTGGCGGCGGGGACGCGGGCAGGCGCGGGTCGGCGGCGCGGCCGGATGGGCTCGGGCGGGCCGCGCCCGGGCTTCATGGGCCGCAGTGGCGGCGGGTGGTGCGGTGCCATGTGTCGCCCCCTCACTGGAGCGGGGCGGCGGCGAAGTTCGTCAGGCGGCGGGGGGAGGTTTTCTAGGGTTTGGACCCGAAATTTCGGAGGAGTGCACATATATATAGGTAGGAGGAGGTAGGAGTGTCCAAATGGAGTGTAGTTTTCACCCACACAATTGTGATCTGACGACGGAGGACATGGGAGTGGTTTGGAAGGGTTATTGGGCCGTTTTGGAGGGGTGTTGGGCTGCAACACACACACACACGAGGCCTTTGCAGTTCCCCAGTTAACCGTTAGGGCATCAAATGGACTCCAAATGACACGAAATTTGACAGGCGGTCTACCGGCGATGTACCAAGGCCACTTGGCAAATCTCGGTCCATTCCGAGAACGTTTAACACCCGCTCACGAAAAGTGAAAAGAGGGGAACGCCTGTGCATGTGGGAGTGTCGGATTGCAAAATGGACAATGGGGAAAATGCTCGGATGCATGAGACGAACTCGTATGCAAATGAGATGCACATGATGGCATGATATGAAATGCATGACATGAACAATATGCAAAACGAAGACAAAACCCAACCACGAAGGAAAACTCATAACTTAAAGCCGAAAATGGCAGAGTCGGAGTTACAAATATGGCAGGTTACATCCGGGGTGTTACAACACTCCACCACTATGAAATGATCTTGTCCCGAGATCTAGGACTGAAATAACTCTGGATATTCGGAACGGAGGTGGTCCTCACGTTCCCAGGTGGCTTCTCGGTCGGAATGGTGTGACCACTTCACTTTCAGGAATTTGATAGATTTGTTGCGAGTCTTGCGCTTGGTTTCTTCAAGAATAGCAACGAGATGCTCATGATAAGACATGTCTTCTTAGAGATCAATCTCTTTGAAGTTGATGGTGCGCTCAGGAGTCTTGAAGCACTTGCGAAGCTGTGACACATGAAACACATCGTGCACATTTGCGAAGTTGGACGGAAGCTCAAGTTGATAGGCAAGATCGCCTCTTTTGCCAATGATCTAGAAAGGACCCATGTATCTAGGGGCAAGCTTCCCTTTGATACCGAAGCGACAAGTGCCTTTCATTGGAGAAACACGGAGGTAGACATGGTCTCCGATCTCGAAAGCCAAGTCACGATGCTTGCTATCATAGTAACTCTTCTGGCATGATTGCGCAGCTTTGAGATTTTCACGGATGACTTTACACATTTCTTCCGCCTCTGTGATTAAGCCATTGCCAAGAAGTTGGCGTTCACCAGTCTCTGACCAATTGAGAGGAGTACGACACTTTCTGCCATAGAGAATCTCGAATGGGCCTTGCCCGAACTCGCTTGGAAGCTGTTGTTGTAGGAGAACTCGGCATATGGAAGACAATCTTCCCACTTCATACCAAAGAAAAAGACACAAGCTCTGAGCATATCTTCAAGGATTTTATTTACTCGCTCGACTTGTCCACTAGTTTGAGGATGGAAGGCTGTGCTGAACCGAATGTTGGTGCCCATGGCCTTTTGGAAGGAGTCCCAGAACTTAGAAGTGAAGATGCTTCCATGATCTGAAGATATCAATTGTGGAATGCTGTGCAAAGAGACAATCCTGGAGGTGTATAGCTCTGCCAACTAAGCTACTGTGATAGATTCTTTGATTGGAAGGAAATGAGCCACTTTAGTAAGCTTGTCGATGACAACGAAGATAGCATCATTTCCACGCTTGGACTTGGGAAATCCAGTCAAGAAGTCCATCTCAATATGATCAAACTTCCATTCTGGAATAGCAAGAGGTTGGAGGAGACCAGCTGGCCATTGGTGTTCTGCTTTCACTCTTCTGCAGACATCACATTCATTCATGAATTGAGCAATTTCTCGCTTCATTCGAGTCCACCAATACGACTGCTTGAGGTCATGGTACATCTTTGTACTTCCAGGATGAATGGATAGAAGGGAATTGTGTGCCTCGTTCATAATGACTTTCCTTAGATCACCTTTAGGAACCACAATTCGATCCTCGAAGAATAGAGTGTCTTTGTCATCAAGGAGATAGCACTTGTACTTGGGTTGGCTCTTGGCAATCCCATTTTTCACCTTCTTCACCATGGTATCAAGAAGTTGTGCCTCACGAATTTGATCTTCCAAAGTAGGAGAGACTTGGAGATTGGCAAGAAAGCCTTGAGGAACAACTTGGAGATTAAGTTTGCGGAAAGCTTCACAAAGGTCCGGTTGGAAGGGCTTGAGAATTAAGCTGTTGCAGTAAGGCTTCCTGCTCAAAGCATCTGCAATGACATTGTCCTTGCATGGAGTATATTCAATACTCGGATTGTATTCTTGAATCATTTCGACCCAACGAGTTTGCCTGAGGTTGAGGTTGGGTTGAGTGAAGATGTATTTGAGGCTCTTATGATCAGTGAAGATGTCCACTTTCCTTCCCAACAAGAGATGTCTCCATGTTAATAATGCATGGACAACTGCCGCCAACTCGAGGTCATGAGTGGGGCAGTTCTTTTCGTTGGGCTTCAACTGGCGAGAGGTATAAGCCACAACTTTCTTCTCTTGCATTAGCATAGCACCGAGACCTTGCAGGGAGGCATCACAGAAAACTTCGAATGGTTTGGATTCATCAGGAGGAGTCAAGAAAGGAGCTGTGACTAACTTCTCTTTGAGGGTGTTGAAAGCAATGTCACATTCAGGCGTCCAGACATACTTGACATGCTTCTAGAGGAGGTCGGAAAGAGGCTTTGCAATCTTAGAGAAATTCTCAACGAATCTTCGACAATAGCTTGCAAGCCCAAGAAAACTGTGGAGCTGCTTGACATTTTGAGGAGGTTCCCAATTCATAATTGCAGACACCTTCTCAGGATTAACAGCGATGCCCTTGGCAGAGATGATATGACCAAGGTAGAGAACCTCATCAAGCTAGAACTCACACTTTGAAAACTTCGCATAGAATTGATGCTCTCTGAGTTTGTCGAGTACCAATCTCAAATGCTTGGCATGATCCTCCTTATTCTTGGAAAAGACCAAAATATCATCGAGATACACCAGGACGAAATCATTTGTGTAAGGGTTGAAGATGAAGTTCATCATGCGAGAGAACGTTGGAGGAGCATTGACAAGGCCGAAAGACATGACAGTATATTCATAAGAACCATAGCTTGTTCTGAATGCTGTCTTGGGAATATTTTGTTCACGAATGTGAATCTGATGATAACCCATATGGAGGTCAAGCTTGGAGAAAACTTGGGCACCTTTAAGTTGCTCGAAAAGCTCATTGATGTTGGGAAGTGGATACTTGTTCTTTATTTTCTTCTTGTTCAATGGACGGTAGTCGACGCGGAGTCATTCCATTCCATCCTTCTTCTTGACAAAAAGAACACCGCAACCCCATGGAAATGAACTCGGTCTGATCAGACCCATGCGCTCTTGTTCATTGAGTTGTTTCTTCAACTCCTTCAACTCTTCTGGTCCAAGCTTGTAAGGATGCTTGCAAACAGGTTCCGTGCCAGGCTCAAGATCGATGATGAATTCAACTAGTCGGTGAGGAGGCATTCTCGGAAGCTCTTCTGGAAAGATGTCTTGATATTCACAAATGACTGGAATCTGAGAGATGGCATTCAACTCGCCCTTCTCATTGAGAGAAAACAACCGAATGGTTTCGTCACGAGCAGCATAGATGATCACTTCCTCAGAAGAGGGTGTCAATTGAATTTCTCTGGCAGCACAATCAAGCAGAGCTTTGTGCTTAGAAAGCCAGTCCATGCTGAGAATTAGATCAATATCCGAGTCACCAAGAACAATATGATAAGGCAGAAATCTATAGTCGCCCATCTCGATACCGACATTCGAAACCATCATGGTAGATCTCAAACGCTTAGCGGGAGAAACAACTTGCAGGGCTCTAGGTAATGCCTTAGTGTCAAAAATATGCTCCGATGCAAATGGGAATGACATGAAAGAATGCGATGCACCAGTATCAAATAAGACTTTAGCAGGAATGGAGTTAACTGGAAGGTTATCCATGATCACTTTTGAAGAATCCTCTGCCTGAGCTGTGTTCATCATGTTGACCTTAGCATGCTTGGGATTATGCTTGACCACTGCATTGCTGGCCGATCTCACAAGAGGAGGCGGAAGGCGCCTTTGGTTAAAGCACTTGTTTGCATAGTGCCCTTTCTGCTGACACTTGTTGCAAGTAACCTCTAAGAGCGAACGGTGATAAGGAGCACTTGACCTTGGAGTATGAGACTGAGCTTTGTTCTGATAGCCTGGGTTGGGTGGGTGGGAAGATCCATTGCCACCTTTACTCTTCTGCTGATAAGGCTGATGAAATGGAGGAGGAGGCAACCAGAACTTCTGTTGCTTAGCTGCCACTTGAGTTGAAGAAGAAGATTGAGCTGCATCCCTGACTCTCTTCTTAGATGCCTCACACTTGAGCTGAGCAGGTTCTTGCTTTAGTGCCATGTTGTAGAATTCATCATACTTAGTCGGCTCAAGAAGCATGAGAGCTAATTGCAGATCTTCTCTGAGGCCACCTCTGAATTGATAAATCATGCTCTTTTCATCAAGGATGTCTTGTTTAGCGAAGCGAGCGAGTTTCTGAAACTGGATATTGTATTGATACACGCACATGCTGCCTTGCTTGAGATTGAGGAACTCTTCACGCTTGCTCTCAGCAACACTTTGTGGAATGTGATGAGCTTTGAAGTCTCGGCAGAAATCATCCCAGGTAATCACACGACCTCCTATGGAATCTCTGTATTGTTGATACCACTCAGCAGCTTGATCCTTGAGTTGAAACGAAGCAAACTTGAAAAAGTCCTCAGGCCTGACATTGCTACACTCAAAATGTTTGCAGATATCGATGAGCTAGTCATCGGCGTCTATGGCCTCGACACATTTGCTGAAGGACTTCGGCTGGTTTGCGAGGAACTGATTGAGGGTAGCAAACTGAGGCTGATTGTTGCCTTGGCCTTGATTTCCTTGGTTGCCTTGCCCTTGGTTGCGCTCTTGCAAGAGTTGCAAAAGCATCTGAGTGTTGGCGTTGGTGGCTGCCATGACAGCTTGCCATGCCTCCGGAGGTGGAGGTGGTGGCGGAGGGTTCGACTGATCCCCATCATTGCGGTTCGGATTCTGACGTGTTGGAGGAGCCATCCTGGAGAGGTTGACATCCGTTAGCATCTTGAAAGACATGTATTCAAGCTGAATCAATGGATCGAAATTGCAACATATAGCCTTAACATTCGAACAAGAATGAACGAATGAATTCCAAAGTAAATCATCACACTTCCATAAATTGAGAAGCCACTCAGATAAAGGTAGATGAATAAACAACAAGGTACGGATATGAACAAATAAGTGGTAAGGATTACCCAATCACAAACCAAATATCCGTGGGAAGAAATACTAGAGCTACTTGAATTCCCACCTATAAAACTCCCGAAACTTTCTGGTTATGCAATCAGGTGTTGGGGATACAGGGGAAGCATAATATCTCACCCAAAACTAGCAAATCCTACATCCAGCTGTATCCATTCTTCAACACATAACCAAGAAACCTTCGGAAATCATTTACCTCAACCTTCGAAAAGCATCCGTTATACGAGTTATGGCAATACTCCCGAACTCCCGCCCCAGTACTGGGTGGCGTCGAGGTTATCTCACCAACAACTGCATAAAAGAGATTTTCGATGTCGGCGAGCTCGGGTATTCCAGAACTGCAACGATAAAATTGTGACGACAACACCTCAGAGCTCAACTCTCCGGGACACTGCCACAACCCCTAAATGTTAGGAGGCACCAAGAACAATGTTCTCGTCACAAAACCATCGGAACGATTCCAAGATACCCGCGTGGTCCTAATTTTTTAGTGAAATTTGAGGAGAGAAGAGTCAAAACTCTATGTCAAGAGGCCTCACCAGAGCGACGAAGGGACTGAGGAGTAAAAAGAATCCTACTCTCCGCTATATAATTCTAAGACTCAAAACATTTTGTTCTAGACTCAACAACGTCAGCGATTCGATCAACCAGGGGGCTCCTAAGTCGGGGAAGGCTCTGATTACCGACTTCTAACACTCACAATGCGGCTATATCTCCCACGTGTCGGGGCACGACTTAGAGGCATAGCCGCATGGTAGGCATGTCGCAAGAGGGGTAATCTTTACACATCCCATGCACTGAATAAGAAAGGGACAAAGAGTCGGCTTACAATCGCCACTTCACACAATACATAAATAGTCATACATCATCCAGAATACAATCAAGGTCCGACTACGGAACCAAAATAAAGAAAGACAACCCCAAATGCTAGATCCCCGATCGTCCAAACTGGGCTCCTCTACTGATCATCCGGAAAAGAAACATAGTAACGGCCCGAATCCTCGTCGAACTCCCACTTGAGTTCGGTAGCGTCCCCTGCACTGGCATCATCGGCACCTGCATCTGTTTGGAAGTATCTGTGAGTCACGGGGACTCAGCAATCTCACACCCGCGAGATCAAGACTATTTAAGCTTAAGGGCAGGAAAGGGTAGTGAGGTGGAGCTGCAGCAAGCACTAGCATATATGGTGGCTAACTTACGCAAAAGAGAGCGAGAAGAGAAGCAAAGCACGGTCGAGAAGCTAATAGTGATCAAGAAGTGATCCTGAAGCTACTTACGTTCAAGCATAACACGAGACCGTGTTCTCTTCCCGGACTCCGCCGAAAAGAGACCATCATGGCTACACACGCGGTTGATTCATTTCAATTAAGTTAAGTGTCAAGTTCTCTACAACCGGATATTAACAAATTCCCATCTGCCCATAACCGCGGGCACGGCTTTCGAAAGTTCAAAACCCTGCAGGGGTGTCCCAACTTAGCCCATCACAAGCTCTCACGGTCAATGAAGGATATTCCTTCTCCCGGGAAGACCCGATCAGTCTCGGAATCCCTGTTACAAGACATCTCGACAATGGTAAAACAAGACCAGGAAAGCCACCCGATGTGCCAACAAATCCCGATAGGAGTCACACGTATCTCGTTCTCAGGGCAACACCGGATGAGATAGGCTACGAGTAAAACCAACCCTCGAGTTTCCCCGAGGTGGCCCCCCAGGCGGCTCGGTTCGGACCAACACTCAGAGGAGCACTGGCCCCGGGGGGGGGGGGGTTTAAAATAAAGATGACCCTTGAGTCTGCAGAACCCAAGGGAAGGTATATGGTGGTAGGTAGGCAAATGGTAAAACCAAGGTTGGGCCTTGCTGGAGGAGTTTTATTCAAAGCGAACTGTCAAGGGGTTCCCATAACACCCAACCGCGTAAGGAACGCAAAATCAAGGAACATAACACCGGTATGACGGAAACTAGGGCGGCAAGAGTGGAACAAAACACCAGGCATAAGGCCGAGCCTTCCACCCTTTACCAAGTATATAGATGCATTAAAGTAAATAAGAGATAATAATGATATCCCAACAATATCCATGTTCCAACATGGAACAAACTTCATCTTCACCTGCAACTAGCAACGCTATAAGAGGGGCTGAGCAAAGCGGTAACATAGCCAAACAACGGTTTGCTAGGAAAGGTGGGTTAGAGGCTTGACATGGCAATATGGGAGGCATGATATAGCAAGTGGTAGGTATCGCGGCATAGCAATAGAGCGAACAACTAGCAAGCAAAGATAGAAGTGATTTCGAGGGTATGGTCATCTTGCCTGCAAAGTTCTCAGAGTTGACGAAAGCTTGATCCTCGTTAGCGTACTCAACAGGTTCCTCGATCACGTACTCGTCTCCCGGCTCTACCCAAAGCAAGAACACAAGCAAAGGACCAACAATCAATCACGGTGCAATGCACAACAACATGATGCAAAACATGGCATGATATGCGAGATCTGATATTCAATGCATATGCATGCTCCGGATGGAAAAGATTTATCAAGGCATCAACTTGGCAAACCAAGTGTGCCGCTGGAAAGATGAGATGATTTCGGTCGAAATCGATATAAAGATCACCGGAAACGGAGGCACGGTTTGCAAATGGCAAGCAAAACAAGAATGGCACAATTCTGTGATTAACAGCACGATGCCATCTAGAATGCAACAAGAAACTAAGCTACTGCGCTCCAACCTAACAACAAAGAACACGACATTGATATACTAAAGATGCTTGACAAAACATGAACACTGAGCTA
The DNA here is from genome assembly GCF_018294505.1 of Triticum aestivum. Taxonomy (NCBI): domain Eukaryota; kingdom Viridiplantae; phylum Streptophyta; class Magnoliopsida; order Poales; family Poaceae; genus Triticum; species Triticum aestivum. Next base: position 658,715,890 of record NC_057797.1, read on the forward strand.
TGGCTAAATCACCCAAGAGCAGGCTCAAACAAGCATGGCAAAAGTGCAAAAGATATCAGCTTCATAGACTTAGTGAAAATACTAACATGCCAGAAATAACATCAGGAAGCCATGTTTAGAGCAACCAAACAACATCCTACAGGAACATATCATAGCAAACAGAGGCATGGCATGAATCTACTAACAACATAGAACAAAAGTCTCTTACTGATCATGAGCCAAAAAGGCACAGAGGATATGATGGCACCCATGTAAACATAGCAAGTTTTATTAACAGTTCCAGACTTAGCAGAAAACAGAGCATGTCATAAACAGAATTATGAAGGCATCTTTGCGAACTCAAATCACTCATCACAAAGCCTTGCATGACAAAAAAAGCATAGAACCAACAAGATGGCATAACCATGGCAAGAGCAAGTTCATAGCATGCATGGATCACTAGTAACAACCATGGCAAAATTGATTAACATGTAAACAATCTGCCAGGAACATTTTATAGCAAAAGTAGAGAAAGATTAAGACATGCTAGGGCACTCCATAATTGCAAACAGGGGCATGGATGGATAGAGAATAACCATATGTCCAAAAACACCCTTACTGAAGATACTCAAAACAAGCATGGATCTCACTGTAGCATCATGTTTACATGGCATAAAAATAACAGCAGGAAAAGGACTTAGCAAAATCCTAAGTCCCTGAAATCAGCAATATCACGAAGGCTACTTTGCATGCTTGTGCTAGTCACCACATTGATCACAAAAATACATGGCAAGCATCCCTGTAAAGATAGCATGACATAGATCAAAACACATGTAGGGCTCATGCCCATACGATGCACACAACAAATGTGACAAAACTGACAAATCACCCTAAACTGATAAGTGACAGGAGCAAACATTTTATAGCACTCTTGCATCAATGATTTTGGCATCAAGATGAACTCAAACAAGCATTCCACAATGGAATGAAATGAAGAGAATCTCACAATGAACATTTTGATATATCATGCGCGTGAAACGGAGCTACGGTCATGGAGTTATGGCATGATGAACAGGGGCATAAATCATGAGGGCAAAAGGACTTGGAGAAAAACAACCTCTCCGAAACTGGACGTAGTGGTACGGGATGGAGAGATCCAGGGAAGGAGCTGCAGTGTTTTGATCGCCGAGCTGGTGGATCTGGTCCACCTAACCAGATCCAGCCGGCGAAGAACTCCGGCGAGGGCACCGGATACTCCGACGACGGCGCGACGAAGGGGAGGAGCGACGCCGGCGGGGAGTCCTCGCGGCGAGGCCGGGCGCCGGTGCGGAGCACTGTGGCGAGCGGCGGCAGGGCCTGCGGCGGGAAGGAGCGAGGCAGCGCGCGGGATGCCGGCGATGTCGGCGGGCGAGGGAGCTTGACGCAGACGGTGACGCTTGGTCGGCGACGAGGAGACGTGGCGGCGGGGACGCGGGCAGGCGCGGGTCGGCGGCGCAGCCGGATGGGCTCGAGCGGGCCACGCCCAGGCTTCGCGGGCCGCGGCGGCGGCGCGTGGCACGGTGCCACGTGTCGCCCCCTCACTGGAGCGGGGCGGCGGCGAAATTTGTCCGGCGGCGGGCGGACATGTCCGATGGCGGCGCGGGGAGGTTTTCTAGGGTTTGGACCCGAAATTTCGGAGGAGTGCACATATATATAGGTAGGAGGAGGTAGGAGTGTCCAAATGGAGTGTAGTTTTCACCCACACAATTGTGATCTGACGACGGAGGACATGGGAGTGGTTTGGAAGGGTTATTGGGCCGTTTTGGAGGGGTGTTGGGCTGCAATACACATGAGACCTTTGCAGTTAGCCGGTTAACCGTTGGGGCATCAAACGGACTCCAATAACACAAAATTTGAGAGGCGGTCTACCGGCGGTGTACCAAGGCCACTTGGCAAATCTCGGTCCATTCCGAGAACGTTTAACACTTGCTCACGAAAAGTGACAAGAGGGGAACGCCGGTGCACGTGGGAGTGTCAGATTGCAAAACGGACAACGGGGAAAATGCGAGGATGCATGAGACGAACACGTATGCAAATGAGATGCACATGATGGCATGATATGAAATGCATGACATGAACAAAATGCAAAACAAAGACAAAACCCAACCACGAAGGAAAACTCATAACTTAAAGCCGAAAATGGCAGACTCAGAGTTACAAATATGGCAAGTTACATCCGGGGTGTTACATGGTGCAACTGCCTTGACAAAGGAATCCAGATTTCACAAGAGAACCAAGCACATCCAGAGACACTTTAATTCCATACGTGATCAAGTCAAGGAGGGAGACATAGAGATTTGCAAGATACATACAGATCTGAATGTTGCAGAACCGTTGAGTAAGCCTCTCTCACGAGCAAAACATGATCAACACCAAGACTCCATGGGTGTTAGAATCATTACAATGTAATCTAGATTATTGACTCTGGTGCAAGTGGGAGACTGAAGGAAATATTCCCTAGAGGCAATAATAAAGTTTTTATTTATATTTCCTTATATCATGATAAATGTTTGTTATTCATGCTAGAATTATATTAACCGGAAACTTACTACATGTGTGAATACATAGACAAACAGAATGACACTAGTATGCCTCTACTTGACTAGCTCGTTAATCAAAGATGGTTAAGTTTCCTAGCCATAGACATGAGTTGTCATTTGATGAACGGGATCACATCATTAGAGAATGATGTGATTGACTTGACCCATCTGTTAGCTTAGCACTTTGATCATTTAGTTTATTGCTATTGCTTTCTTCATAACTTATACACGTTCCTATGACTATGAGATTATGCAACTCCCGTATACCGGAGGAACACTTAGTGTGCTATCAAACGTCACAATGTAACTAGGTGATTCTAAAGATGATCTATATGTGTCTCCAATGGTGTTTGTTGAGTTGGCATAGATCGAGATTAGGATTTGTCACTCCGATTGTCGGAGAGGTATCTCTGGGCCCTCTCGGTAATGCACATCACTATAAGCCTTGCAAGCAATGTGATTAATTAGTTAGTTGCGGGATGTTGCATTATGAAACGAGTAAAGAGACTTGCCGGTAACGAGATTGAACTAGGTATGATGATACCAACGATCGAATCTCGGGCAAGTAACATACCGATGACAAAGGGAATAACGTATGTTGTTATGCGGTTCGACCGATAAAGATCTTCGTAGAATATGTAGGAGCCAATATGGACATCCAGGTTCCGCTATTGGTTATTGACCCGAGAGATGTCTCGGTCATGTCTACATAGTTCCCGAACCCATAGGGTCCGCATGCTTAACGTTTGTTGACGGTATAGTATTATATGAGTTATGTATGTTGGTGACCGAATATTGTTCGGAGTCCCGGATGAGATCACGGACATGACGAGGAACTCCAGAATTGTCCGGATATAAAGATTGATATATGGGATAATAGTGTTTGGTCTCCGAAAGGGTTCGGGAATTCACCGGAAGGGGTTCTAGATTTTCCTGAAAAGTTTGGGTACGAGGACACTTATTTATTTGGGCCAAAGGGGAAAGCCCACATGGTGTAACATCCTAAATTTTCAATCTGGAATGTTATACATAGGTCATCATATGCATATCATATTTTATTTGCATTTTGGTTTTGTGATCTTAAAAATCCTACGCAACTCAAGGACCCGCAGAGAGAGTTTGGGATTTTATTATTTTTCATATTTGAATTTTCTCAAATATTGAAAAGTGGATCACTTTGGTTTTAATTATTTTTCTCTCCAAAAAATATTTCCAATATTAAAAATATATGAGAGGAGATAATATGACTTCTCTAAAATAAAAGAAATATTGGAGGAACGATGTTTTATTTGGATTTTATTGAATTAGAAAAATATGCATTTTCCAAAATTGCATTTTAGGCCAAGAAAATGTTTACCTTGTTTGGAATTTTAGATTTTTTTTATTTTATTAGGATTTTTTTCGGTGGAAATTTATTAAAAAAATATATTCTTGGAACGAATTGGGCCAGCGGCCCAGCCGGCACAGCCGCGTCACCCCCGACCCCGAGCGGGAGTCCCGCTCCCACACGCAACGCCGCCACCATCGCCGTCGTGGCCGAGTCGGCCTCCCCGCCGCCTGGCCCCTCCCCCAAGCCACCCTGCCTCTCCCCCCTCTTAAATAGCCGCTGCCGCCGCCCCTCACCACCACCCGCCCTGCCCCGCAGCAGCAGCACCGCAGCCGAGCTGCCGCCGAGCTCCGCCACCGTCGCCTGCGCCGCCCGCCGCCGCAGCGCCGCGCCGCCCGCACCGCACCCTGCCGCCCCGCACCACCGTTGCCGCCGCCGCATGCCCCGCCTCACCGGAAATCCGAGCCGCCGCTGTCGGATCTCACCGTCCTGTTTTTTTCGGTTTAGGTACAACCGTTCGGTTTTTTAAACCCTAGATCGGTTTGTTTTTTCGGTTTAATTATTTAGTAATCGTTCGTTCGTTAGTTCGTTTTGAACGAACGCGTTCGCCCGTTTGCCTCTGATAGCGGACGTTCGTCCGATAGATTTTTCTTTTTCTGTTTTTTTCGACCAGGGACCTATCCGCGATTATTTTTATCACAGGTTAGCCCCTGATCCTCAAACCCTCGCTGTTTCTTAACCGTTTGTTCAAATCCAGTGAAACCAATGCCAAAATCTTCGTCTCGAGACCCTCTTTCTGTTTAATCAACTTGAGCAAGGTTTTGAAAATTTAAATTTTGGTTTCAAGCAGATTTGAATTCGAAGTTCTTTTGACCGTAGTTTCAGTTTCGTAGCTCCGATTCGATTGTTTCTTTTTGCAAGTTGAAGCTCTTCAATTGAACTTTCAGATTTTATCTTCTTATTTGAGGTTTATCCATGCATCTTTGCTTGATTTCTTATGTATGCTATTGTTTGTTTGCGATAGAATTCCCGTAGCGCAGCGTGCTACTATGAGTCTCTAGGTTTTGTGGATCATCAGCAAGGCAATTAACACTTTGATCATACTCTTTTCTTACCCAGTTTTTATGCATTAGTTACAACCCTCAAACATCGCATGAGTAGGATCTCTTAACATGTGAGTTTTGGGAAGTAGATGATGAGGTAGAACCTATTGCCCTTTTATTATCAAACCCTTGGGAGTTACTTCTACGTTATGCTTATACTGCCATGCTATGCTCGTAGACATGGATTGGGTTTGAGTGTATCCATGACAGATGTGACATTGTTACTTAATGGTTAACTTAAGGTGGCCACTTAAATACACATCTGGGTAGATTGGTTGCGGGCACCTGGAGAATCCAGTGTTGTCCTAGGATATCCCAGAGTACCCGTGTGATCATCCTATGGTTCGCCACCTAGGCTCAAAGGGATCATAAGATTATTCATGCTAGAAACTTTCGTGTGCAGCCACAAAGCTTTTATGGGCTCTAGCATAGTTGAGTAAGTTGCATGACCTCTTTGAGTGGTAGGCTAGCAGATGTAGGGGATGTAGGTTGGTACGGTCTACCCGGGGTTAGAGTTAATGCTTCTGAAAGACTGTGTCTCGGTCATCCATTTCTCAAATACCATGTAGTGCGAGAAATCCAACGGAGGAGATCGAGTCTTGTGGGGAAAAGTGCGCAAACCTCTGCAGAGTGTACAAACTAATCATGGTTAGCCGTGTCCCCAGTTATGGACATTTTGAGTATCTGGATCTTGGATTATCATGTTGATCTCATCACTCTATTAATTAATTTGGTTGGGTTATTAATATTGTTTAATTGGGATTGAGTTGGAGGAACCTTCTCAATGTTTAACAACTACCATGATAGTTAAATAAAATATATTCCTTTGTTGTAGGGAAAATTTGGCTTTTCGCAAAACATTATAACCGTAGAGCCTCCACCAGCCTCATATGCATGTAGTGATAGCCTTTACTTGTTCATTGCTCTACTGTGTTATCTTGCCAGCATATTCCATGTGCTGACCCGTTTTCGGGATGCAACATATCATGTTGCAGACTTTTCAGACGAAGAGTAAGGTGCGCTAGGTCGTTGTCATGCACTCAGCTATGCCGTTGGAGTTGATGGACTCACTTTATCTTCCAAGCCTTCCGACGTTATTCATTTAGATGGCCTTAAGCCATATTTATTATAATAAGTTCTCTTTTGAGACTATAGATGTAATATGTGTGTGATTGCTACTCTGTTATAAATTCTTTGAAGTACTGTGTGTGTCAGCATTACCGATCCAGGGATGACACTTATGCACAAAGTTTCGGCCGTTAGAGGTTGGATCGCTACAAGATGGTATCAGAGCACACGCTGAATGTAGGACACGACCACTAAGATGAGTCATAGGTCACTCTTCTCTACTCATTTCTGACTCCTCTCCAATTTCTTCTCTATAGGATGGCAGACACAAGGAACAAGTTTGCAGAGCCGGATGAAGACACACCTTTTGGACGAAACTTGAAGGAAGTCACTAGGTACCTGAACATAGGAATACCAAGCTTCACCGGAACCTACACCGCCACTTTACCAGAAGAGGAGCGTTGGATGATTCGAGTTCAAGTTTCAGGAAGGACATTCATGCCACTTACTGAACCCATAGAGTTTTCCATTGATGCACCAACTTGGAGTCTAGAAAAGAGCATGGCAGCCCACATCGCCATAGGACGCATTGGTGAAGTTTATCACAAGGATCTTAAGGACACCATCTACCTGATATGTGGGCGCTGAGATGAGCAATGGGAGATGATCAGCACCAGGAAGGACAGGTCCATTGCAACTTACATCCAGGAGTTAAACCAGCACATTCGTCGCCAGAAGAACCAAATGTGCGCAAGCATGATAGATCTGAAGAAGTTGATGACTAGGAACATGGAGCTTGAAGAGGAACTCAAGTATACACACGACGGATACGAGGAGGAAATCACCATACTAGTGGAGATGAACGACGACCTGACAAGGAAGCTAGAAGTATTTATGGGAGACCCTGCGCCAGGAGGAGATGATGACCATCCCAAGGACTACATCATCATCGATGACACCGACTCCGATCCCGACAGTAGTGATGATGATTATGAAGACAAAGCTGGAGCAGATATCATGGAGTCTTCTACCGATCAAAAATTCTAGTAGACCACCATATTATTAGTAGTATTTTTTCCCATGTATATACCAGTAGTCTGAGCACTGTAACGATAGTTAGATCGATTGTATGCCCTTGCTTGAAATTGTTTTGGTGTGATATGATTGTGTTTGTCTCATGTGCATATGGGTAGTGCTTTCTCACCAGACCTCATTCTATTCTAATTCTCTTCCCTCTAAACCCATCAGATGCCTCCGAGACGTGACCCCAGATTTGTCTTCCCACCGGAGCTCACTCAATTGATCCAATAGCAGAATACACTGATGCAGTTGCTAGTTCAGAATCAAGGCAACAACAACAACAATAACAACAACCCACCGCCACCACCCCAAGTTGACAACTTAGCTCGTTTCCTGAGGTTACAGCCGCCGGTGTTTTCCAGTAGCACCGAGCCCATAGTTGCTGATGATTGGCTACGTAGGATTGGAAGGGAGTTGACCACCACAGGTTGCAAAGACGCTGAGAAGGTGCATTTTTCCGCACCCCAATTGGATGGACTTGCAGCCTCATGGTGGGAGAATTACACATCCACTTTCCTTATAGCCAATGTTACTTGGGAGTAGTTTCAGCAAGCGTTCCGCACTACTCATGTCTCAACTGGAGCTATGAGCATGAAGAAGCGTGAGTTTTGCAACTTACGCCAGGGCAACCGTACTGTGGGGCGGTACGTGGATGAGTTTAGCAAGTTAGCTCACTATGCCCCAGATGATGTGCCCACAGATGCCGCAAAACAGGAGAAGTTTATGGAAGGGCTGAATGATGAGATGAGTATGCAGTTAATGGTGGCAACATTTAAAAACTACCAGGAGTTGTTAGATAAGGCTCTTAAGATTGAAGGGAAGCAGCGGTAGATTGAGAGCCACCAAAGGAAGAATGGACAAGGGAAGTACAATTCAGGAGCTCAGCACAAGCCCCGTTTCACCCCGAATTCGGGAGGATATACCCATAGCCATGGAGGCCATACCCACAATGGAGGAAGTTCGCATAACCATAGTGTTCCCAAGAATGGAAACGGGAATGGAGCAGGCAATAATCAGAACCGCTCTAACCCAGCCACACCTGCCAAGAGGGATCTAAGTCACGTTACTTGTTTCAAGTGCGGGAAGACTGGACATTACGCCACCAAGTGTTCTGAAGCAAAGAATGGAAATGGCAATGGAAGCTCTGGGAAGAAGCCCAACCCTTTCAACAAGGGACAAGTGAACCACGTGAACGTGGAGGAGGTTGAAGAGCAGCCAGATGCGGTTATCGGTAAGTTTTTAGTTAAGTCATTTACCGCTCTCGTTCTTTTTGATACTGGTGCATCACATTCATACATTTCAAGGGATTTGTGGACAAGTTTAAGTTACCCACCTTACCCTTAGGACACCCTTGCTAGTAAGCTCACCAGGTGTAGAGTAGATGGCTAGCCAATGGTGCGAACGGTTACCCTTAACCATTGGCAGCCATGTTTTCCCCTTAGACCTAATAATTCTGGAGTCACAAGGATTGGATGTGATACTGGGTATGGATTGGCTATCGAAGTATGGAGGAAACATTGCTTGTGCTAGTAGGTCAATTCTGCTCACCACCCCGGAGGGAAAAGGATTATGTATGTATCCAGGCATGCGCCAAAGAGGACTCATGTAAATTCTCTCATGGGAGTTGTTCAGGAGGAAGTGCCTGTAGTGAGGGATTATCCAGATGTATTTCCAGAGGAGCTACCAGGCATGCCACTGGATCGAGACATTGTGTTTTTGATAGAGCTCTCGCCAGGCACCGAACTGATATCGAAGAGACCATACCGGATGCCCGCAAATGATCTGGAGGAGATTAAGAAACAGATCAAGGAGTTATTGGAGAAAGGTTACATCCGCTGAGAAAGGTTACATCCGCCGAAGTTCGTCACCATGGGGAGCCCCAGTGCTCTTGGTTGAGAAGAAAGATAAGTCTTTGAGAATGGTAGTTGATTATCGTGCATTGAATGAAGTGACGATCAAGAACAAGTACCCACTAGCGATGATCAATGATTTATTTGACCAGTTGCAAGGAGCTAAAGTATTTTCCAAGATCGATCTTCGATCAGGATATACCACCAGCTGAAGATCCGAGAACAGGATATACCTAAGACAACCTTCACCACAAGGTACGGGCTACATGAGTACACGGTTATGTCATTTGGATTGACTAATGCCCCAACCTATTTCATGAGTATGATGAATAAGGTGTTCATGGAGTTCTTGGATAAATTTTTCGTGGTGTTCATTAATGACATTTTGGTATACTCGAAGTATGAAGAGGAACACAAGGAGCATTTGCGTTTAGTTCTAGAGAATCTCATGGAACATCAGTTATACGCCAAGTTCAGCAAATGTGAGTTTTGGTTGAAGGAAGTTCGATTTCTTGGACATGTTATATCAGGAGAAGGTATAGTAGTGGACCCTACCAAGGTTCAGTCTGTCACGGAGTGGTTGGCACCCACCTCAGTTGGAGAGATCAGCAGTTTTCTAGGACTCACAGGATATTACCAGAGATTCATCGAGAATTTTTCTAAGATTGCAAAGCCTATGATGGAGTTGTTGAAGAAGGACACCAAGTTCAAATGGACAGATAAATGTGAGGCAAGTTTTCAGGAGCTGAAGAAATGTTTGGTTACAACCCCAGTGCTGATTCTGCCGGATATACGCAAGGATTTCCAAGTGTATTGCGACGCATCTCACTTAGGACTTGGAGGCGTACTTATGCAAGACGGAAGAGTTGTTTCATATCCCTCACGTTAGCTTCAACCGCATGAGTTGAATTATGCCACACATGATTTGGAGTTAGCAGCTATAGTGCATGCGCTCAAGACCTGGAGACATTTTCTTATTGGAAATAATTGTGATGTGTACACGGATCATAAGAGTTTGAAGTACATTTTCACACAGAGGGAGTTGAATCTCAGGCAAAGGAGATGGTTGGAGCTTATAAAGGATTATGATATGAAGTTGCACTATCATCCAGGCAAGGCCAATGTCGTAGCAGACGCTTTGAGCCGGAAGAGTTACGCCAATACCCTCGTAAGCGGAGGATTACCAAAGGAGTTAGCTGAAGATCTCAGGGAGCTATGTTTGGAGATAGTCCCTAGAGGTTTTTTTTGCAGCATTAGAAATTCAGTCGACATTATTGGGAAAGATTCGAGAAGCTCAGAAGGATGATGAGGAAATTGTTGAGATAAAGGAGAAGATGAGAAAAGGAAAAGCCAAAGGTTTTCGTGAAGATGAGCACAACACCTTGTGGTTTGAAGACCGTGTTTATGTGCCCAATAATGCAGAGATTAGGAAGTTGATACTTTAGGAGGCTCATGACTCGCCATACTCGATACACCCCGAAAACACCAAGATGTACTTGGATTTAAAGGAGCATTTCTGTTGGACGGGAATGAAGAAGGATATTGCCGAGTATGTAGCAGTATGTGATGTATGTCAGAGAGTGAAGGCAGAACATCAGAAGCCAGCAGGATTACTGCAGCCTATGCCAATACCCGAATGGAAGTGGGACAAGCTTGGCATGGATTTTATCACAGGATTACCCAGGACCTGATCGGGATATGATTCTATTTGGGTAGTAGTGGATCGTCTAACCAAAGTGGCTCACCTTATCCCAGTGAAAACCACCTATACGAGTGCGAAGTTGGCCAAGATATATATGACCAGGATCGTATGTCTGCATGGAGTTCCGAGACTATCATATCAGATAGAGGAACACAATTTACTTCAAAGTTTTGGCACCAGTTGCACTAGACTTTGGGAACCAGACTCGAGTTTAGTACAGTTCTTCATCCGCAGACAGATCGACAGACCGAGAGAGTCAATCAGATTCTGGAGGACATATTGAGAGCTTGTGCGCTAGATTATGGATCTAGTTGGGATGATAATTTGCCCTACGCAGAGTTCTCTTACAACAACAGTTATCAAGCTAGTATGAAGATGACACCTTTTGAAGCTTTGTATGGAAGAAGGTGCAGGACACTGTTAATGTGGATGAAGTTGGAGACCGCAAGTTGTTTGGACCAGATTTGATCAAAGAGTCAGAAGAAAAGGTTAAGTTGATTCGAGATAGACTGAAGGTAGCTCAGTCCAGGCAGAAGAGTTATGAAGACTCAAAATGCAAGGAGGTAGTCTATGAAATCGGAGACAGGGCATATCTTCGAGTGTCACCCCTGCGAGGAGTTAAACGATTTGGAGTTAAGGAAAAGTTAGCCCCGAGATTTGTAGGACCATACCGAGTTTTGGAACGTATGGGAGAGGTGGCCTTCAAGTTGGAGTTACCCGAAGGACTGTCAGGAGTTCATGATGTGTTTCACGTTTCCCAGTTGAAGAAGTGCCATGCTGAGATGGCCGATATTCCTCTGAGAGATACAATGCCCCTGGAAGCAATTTAGATGGATAGTGATCTGACCTATGAGGAGAAACCAGTTAAAATTCTCGAGTTTTCCAGCTGAGTTACCCGCATCAAGGTTATCAAGTTTTGAAAAGTTTAGTGGAGCCACCATACCGAGGATGAAGCCACCTGGGAACGAGAGGATGATCTACGGAAAGACCACCCACGCCTATTTTCTAGCCAACCCGAATCTCGACGGCGAGATTCACCTTAAGGGGGGTAGGTTTGTAACATCCCAAATTTTCAATTTGGAATGTTATACGTAGGTCATCATATGCATATCATATTTTATTTGCATTTTGGTTTTGTGATCCTACAAATCCTAAGCAACTCAAGGATCCATAGAGAGAGTTGGGGATTTTATTATTTTTCATATTTGAATTTTCTCAAATAGTGAAACGTGGATCACTTTGGTTTTAATTATTTTCTCTCCGAAAAATATTTCCAATATTAAAAATATATGAGAGGAGATAATATGACTTCTCCAAAATAAAAGAAATATTGGAGGAAAATGTTTTTATTTGGATTTTATTACTATTTTATTTGAATTGGAAAAATAAGCATTTTTGCAAAATTGCATTTTAGGCCAAGAAAATGTTTACCTTTGTTCTAAATATTTTATTTAGACGGTGAAAATTGTTTTTTGCATTTTAGAATTTTTTTATTTTATTAGGATTTTTCTTGGCGGAACTTTATTTTAAAAAAAACTTCCTGGACCGAATTGGGCCAGCAGCCTACCCGTGTCGCCCCGACCCCGACCCCGAGCGGGAGTCCCGCTCCCACACGCGACGCCACCGCCATCGTCGCCGTGGCCGAGTCGGCCTCCCCGCCGCCTGGCCCCTCCCCCAAGCCACCATGCCTCTCCCCCCTCTTAAATAGCCTCCACCGCCCCTCACCACCACCCAGCCCCGCAGCAGCAGCGCCGCAGCCGAGCCACCGCCGCCTGCAGCTCTGGCGCCGCCGCCTGTGCCGCCGTGCCGCCCGTGCCGCCCTAGCCGCGGGAGCCGCCGCCGCACGCCCCCGCGCCAGAAATCTGAGCCGCCGCCGTCGGATCTCGCCGTCCCGGTTTTTTTGGTTTAGATAAAATCGTTCGGTCTTTTTTAAAACCCTAGATCGGTTTGGTTTTTTCGGTTTAGTTATTTAGTAATCGTTCATTCGTTAGTTCGTTTTTAACGAACATGTTTGCCCGTTTGCCTGTGATAGTGGAAGTTCATCCGATAGATTTTTCTTTTTTTGGTTTTTTTACAGCCATGGACCTATCCGCGATTATTTTTGTCATAGATTAGCCCCTGATCTTCAAACCCTCGCCGTTTCTTAACCGTTTGTCCAAATCCAGTGAAACCAGCGCCAAAATCTTCATCTCGAGGCCCTCTTTCTGTTTAATGAACTTGAACAAGGTTTTTACAATTTAAAATTTGGTTTCAAGCAGATTAGAATTCGAAGTTCTTTTGACTGTAGTTTTAGTTCCGTAGCTCCGATTCGATTGTTTCTTTTTGCAAGTTGAAGCTCTTCAGTTGAAATTTCAGATTTGATCTTCTTATTTGAGTTTTATTCGTGCATCTTTGCTTGAGTGCTTATGTATGCTATTGTTTGCTTGCGATAGAATTCCCGGAGTGCACAGCGTGCTACTATGAGTCTCTAGGTTTTGCGGATCATTAGGAAGACAAGTAACACTTTGATCATACTCTTTTCTTACACAGTTTATGCATTAGTTACAACCCTCAAACATTACATCAGTAGGATCTCTTAACATGTGAGTTTTGGGAAGTAGATGATGAGGTAGAACCTATTGCCCTTTTATTATCAAACCCTTGGGACTTACTTCTATGTTATGCTTATACTGCCATGCTATGCTCGTAGAAGTGGATTGGGTTTGAGTGTATCCATGACAGATGTGAGATTGTTACTTAATGGTTAACTTAAGGTGGCTACTTAAATACACATCTGGGTGGATTGGTTGCGGGCACCTGGAGAATCCAGTGTTGTCCTAGGACATCCCGGAGTACCCGTGTGATCATCCTATGGTTCGCCACCCAGGCTCAAAGGGATCATAAGATTATTCATGCCAGAAACTTCCGCGTGCAGCCACAAACTATTATGGGCTCTAGCATAGTTGAGTAAGTTGCATGACCTCTTCGAGCGGTAGGCTAGCAGATGTAGGGTATGTAGGTTGGTACGGTCTACCCGGGGTTAGAGTTAATGCTTCTGAAAGACTGTGTCTCGGTCATCCGTTTCTCAAACACCATGTAGTGCGAGAAATCCAACGGAGGAGATCGAGTCTTGTGGGGAAAAGTGCGCAAACCTCTGCAGAGTGTACAAACTAATCATGGTTAGCCGTGTCCTCAGTTATGGACATTTTGAGTATCTGGATCTTGGATTATCATGTTGATTTCATCACTCTATTAATTAATTTGGTTGGGTTATTAATATTGTTTAATTGGGATTGAGTTGGAGGAACCTTCTCAATGTTTAACAAGTACCATGATAGTTAAATAAAATATATTCCTTTGTTGTAGGGAAAGATTGGCTTTTCGCAAAACATTATAACCGTAGAGCCTCCACCAGCCTCATATGCATGTAGTGATAGCCTTTAGTTGTTCATTGCTCTACTGTGTTATCTTGCCAGCATACTCCATGTGCTCACTCATTTTCAGGCTGCAACATATCATGTTGCAGACTTTTCAGACGAAGAACAAGGTGCGCTAGGTCGTTGTCGTGCACTCAGCTATGCCGTTGGAGTTGATGGACTCACTTTATCTTCCTAGCCTTCCGCTGTTATTCATTTAGATGGCCTTAAGCCATATTTATTATAATAAGTTCTCTTTTGAGACTATCGATGTAATAAGTGTGTGATTACTACTCTGTTATAAATCCTTCGAAGTACTGTGTGTGTGTTAGCATTACCGATCCAGGGATGACACTTATGCACAAAGATTCGACCGTTTGAGGTTGGATCGCTACACAAGGTTTTTGGATAGCGCAAAAGGAAGTTTTGGGGAGTCTAGGGGCCAGACGCCAGGGTCCCTAGCGTCTGGGTCCAGACACCGGGAACACTGGCGTCTGGTCCTGTAGTCCGACAAGGACTCTTGCCTTTCGGGTGAAACTGAATTTGTGTAGGTTTTTACTCCAAGTTTCGACCCCAAGGCTCAACATATAAATAGATTGGTAGGGCTAGCACCCAATACACATCAAGAAACACCAAGCCATGTGCCGGCAACCCCGTCCCCTCTAGTTTATCCTCCGTCATAGTTTTCGTAGTGCTTAGGCGAAGCCCTGCGGAGATTGTTCTTCAGCAACACCGTCCCACGCCGTCGTGCTGCCGAAACTCATCTACTACTTCGCCCCTCTTGCTAGATCAAGAAGGCGAGGACGTCATCGAGCTGAATGTGTGTTGAACGCGGAGGTGCCGTACATTCGGTACTTGATCGGGACGGATTGTGAAGGTGTACGACTACACCAACCGTGTTGATAAACGCTTCCACTTTCGGTCTACGAGGGAACGTAGACACACTCTTCCCTCTCGTTGTTATGCATCTGCAAGATAGATCTTGCGTGATCGTAGGATTTTTTTTAAAATACTGCGTTTCCCAATAGGATCTTGCTGTGAAATCACAAGATGGGTGGACCCACCTAGACACGGTGTACCAGGTGCTTTTCCTATGTGTTAATTCCTTTATGTGGGCAGTGTATTAAGGACCACATGCGGGAGACAAGAGCATGTAATATCTTGTCGTGTAGCGCGTGCGGCAGCTACAACGAAATCGTGCAGTTGCATGATCTAGCAATTAGATTCTTTATTATCATGTGCCTGTAGAATTACTAGCCCTTTTTTTGGATTTGTTCATTCTTATCAACACTAAAGCAAACTACTTAAATATATACTTTTGCGGGTCGCTAACTACTAAAATATAACTCATCATAATTTCAATTATGAAGTTGCTAGCCCCACATACCGTTCCCCACTAAAAAAAAGTATGTCTTCCATTTGAATTTCTAGTTGTGTGTTCAACGTTGAAGTAGTAGTTTCATCCGGCCAAACTAACGAAGTGGTAATTATTTTTCTATAAATATTTCTAACCAAAATTTTAAATGTAATGTGAAATCAGACAAAAGTATTTTAAGTTCTTTTTTTTTGAGTTGTTATTAGACAAGTCCTTCATCAACTGGATGGAACAAATATATGTTGTACCTTGTTATTTTGATTTCAAATAGTAATTTTACAACTGACAAAAAGTTCTACAAATAATTATGTTTTCATACCAATAAAAGCACTTCTAATTTTTATATCCAAATTTGGAACATACTTTAGAAACAATAACGAGAAAACATTTGCATGGCAAACAAAATGTCTGAATCCGCGGCCCGGCTCTCATCACCAAAATACTAGCATGTGTTTGTATAGTTTTGTTTCAACATAAATTTTAATTTTTTACAATGCTACTTTAACCTTACATCTCCTCATAACTTCAAGAATATTCAACATCAGAAATGAGAATTATGGAGAACAGGTGCACCGTTATTACCCCTTCGGGGATTGGATAGATGGATGGTGTCACTAACAAAACGATAATTATTTTTTCTAAAATATATTTTGAATATGTTTTTAAAATATGTGATGAACATAATGTAGATACATGATGAGCACTTTTCTATATATGCCACGAACATTTTCCAAATACGTGATGAACATTTTTTCCCAATATGCAATGTACATTTTTGGATACGCAACGAATATTTTTCCAGCACACGGTGAACATCTTTTAAATAGATGCAGTCATTTTTAAAATCGCTGAATATTTTTAAAATACTTAACAAACATTTTCTAAATACACAATGAACAATTTTTGACAGGCAGTTTCTTCCTGAATATGAGGCGGACATGTTTTGAATACCCGGTGATTATTTGAAATACACAACAAACTCTTTTTCAAATACACGATCAAGATTGTTTCTAATATACAATGAACGATTTTGCAATACCTTCGAAATGTTCTTCCGCTCTTTTAGTTTATTTTTTCAAAATGGATGAATTATAAAAACTAAACATAAGTTTTAGAGAATATGTACAACTAGTGAAAAAAACAAAAAAACAAAGTAGAAAAAAAGCAGGCTTACATGTGCTCCTTCGTGCGTGCATCGTCTATCTGCTGTGTGACATGCGGCTCCGCACGCTGTGAGCGACTACGTGAGGCATATCAGCACCCAAATTCAAACCGGCCCACGAGAGATATTATATTTTATTTTCATGATAATACGTGTCTTATTTATATCAGAAAGACAAAATATAAGTCATGTAAAAACCGGCATAACAAAACTAAAAAGATAGCATAATATCTATGAGCTTGAACCAATGCCTGTGACCTGCCTCCGGCATCATCACAACAGCCACTGAAAAAAAAATTGACGAAACACCTTCTCACTTGAACTCGACGCGGCTCCATCGCTGATGTGCAGCTTTGCGGACCTCTAAGGTGGCTCATCAAAAGTGAAGCCATTGCCATTGAACGAAGCAGATCGGGGCAACATCCCAGACACGCCATCAAATTTCAGATCTGACACCCCACCACGACTAAGACGCCAAAGAAGGAAATCACACATGTCATCCATCAACTACAGACATTATGTTCTTGCAATCATCGCTCACAACGAAGGCCGACGTACAATTATAGAACAAAAGTGTATTTCTCTTGAACAGTGTCCGTATGTACTCCCTTCATTCCAGAATATAAGGTATATTAGTTCTTTTTAAGTCAAATGTGTGCTTGTTTGACCAAGTTTTTAGAAAAAAAATATCAACATTTACAGTACCAAAAAGATCCATCATGAAAATTATTTTCATATTTTATTTATTTTATATTGTAGATGTTGATATTTTATTATATAATCTTGGTCAAACATTAATAAGTTTGACTTGCACAAAAACCAATACACCTTATATTCTGCAATGGAGGGTGTATAATGGAAAAGTCAGAAGGCACGAATCCCGACGCCCTAATATTCGCACAAGATAGGTGCCTCCATTCAGCTCGGCCACCGAAGCGCCTCACCCACACTGAAAGAACATGCGGTGCCCCCATGTTTGGTTTTGGTAATTGATTACAATCTCTATGGACTAATGGTTGCCTTGAGTTATATTTGAAGGTTTTGTCCATAGGCTTTTCTTGGAGTACATGTGTTGGTTTTAAGGTGAGTTTGTGTCGACCAAGGTGCTATTAAGGAATTATCCAAAGATTGGTCATGTGAGTGTTGAGCTTATTGCAGGCATGTCTTGAAGAAGAAGAGTGAGGGAGTCCTGGATTAGGGGTCTCCGGACAGCCGAACTATATTCTTTGGCCGGACTGTTGGACTATGAAGATACAAAATTGAAGACTTCGTCCCGTGTCCGGATGGGACTCTACTTGGCGTGGAAGGCAAGCTAGGCAATACGGATATGGATATCTCCTCCTTCGTAACCGACCTTGTGTAACCCTAGCCTCCTCCGGTGTCTATATAAACCGGAGGGTTTTAGTCCGTAGGACAACATACAATCATACCATAGGTTAGCTTCTAGGGTTTAGCCTCTCTGATCTCGTGGTAGATCTACTCTTGTAATACTCATATCATCAAGAACAATCAAGCAGGACGTAGGGTTTTACCTCTATCAAGAGGGCCCGAACCTGGGTAAAACATCGTGTCCCCTGCCTCCTGCTACCATCCGCCTTAGACGCACAGTTCGGGACCCCCTACCCGAGATCTGCTGGTTTTGACACCAACATTGGTGCTTTCATTGAGAGTTCCACTGTGTCGTCACCATAAGGCTTGATGGCTCCTTCGATCATCGCCAGCGATGCGGTCCAGGGTGAGGCTTTCCTCCCCGGACAGATCTTCATATTCGGCGGCTTTGCACTGCGGGCCAATTCGCTTGGCCATCTGGAGCAGATTGAGAGCTACGCCCCTGGCCAGCAGGTCAGATTTGGAAACTTAAACTACACGGCTGATATCCGCGGAGACTTGATCTTCGACGGATTCGAGCCCATGCCGGACGCGCCGCGCAATCGCGATGAGCATGACGTAACTCTACCATTGGACAGTGTTCGGGAGATCGCGTCCGCAGCTACTCCAGCCTTTAATACGGAGCAAGTCGCGCCATCCGAGAGCGGAGGGATGGACCCCGCCATGGAGGCCGCACTCTCAGTGGCGATGAAGCCGGATACTGACTTCACCCCTTACGAGAGCCGTGTTGCCGAACCACTGGATTCATCCTCGGCCACGGACTCCGAGCTGCTCGTATCCGTACCCGTCGAGTCCGACTCGGCGCCGATCATGGACTTCACCTCCACGGATATCTTTCAGCACTCACCTCTTGGAGATGTGCTAAATTCATTAAGGTCTCTCTCCCTGTCAGGAGAACCTTGGCCGAACTATGTCCGGCTAGAATGGGATGCGGACGACGAAGAAATTCGCTGCCCACCCACCACCCACTTAGTAGCCACTGTCGACGACTTAACCGACATGCTCGACTTCGGCTCCAAAGACTTTGAAGGTATGGACGACGAAGCCGGAGACGAACAGGATCCACCGCCCTCGGGGCACTGGACCGCCACCTCATCATATGATATATATATATATGGTGGACACCCCCAAAAAAGCCAATGGCAAGGAGAAAGCGGAGGATGACCCCTCCAAGAAGCAACCCAAGCGCCGACGTCAGCGGTGCCGCTCTAAGTCCCGCCACAGTAAGAGCAGTGATACCGGTACAGGAGATAATAACACTCCGGATAGCGCCAAAGACAACAACAATCCCCTCCAGCACGGCGAAGAGCTGGAGGACGAACAAGCTAGCCCTCCAGAGTGGGCAACAGATGGAGAACTGGAGGAGGACAATTATATGCCTCTCTCCAAAGACGAGGCGAGCCTTGGCGACGACGAGTTTATCATGCCTGAGGACCCCGTCGAGCAAGAGCGCTTCAAGCGCCGGCTTATGGCCACGACAAATAGCCTAAAGAAGAAACATCAACAACTTCAAGCTGATCAAGACTTGCTAGCAGACAGGTGGACCGAAGTCCTTGCGGCCAAGGAGCATGAACTCGAGCGCCCGTCCAAGAGTTACCCAAAACGCAGGTTGCTACCTCACCTCGAGGAGTAAGCATTCAAACCTCATTCACCAGTGTACAATGTGGCTGACCGACCACTACGCGGCCGAGCTAGAGAGGCATTTCAGCCCAAAGTTCAGCCCGCACCCCGTCGCCACTCAGTCAAAGACACTAAGGCCTGGGGCAACACAGAGGACTTGCGAGACATCTTGGACAACAAGGCAAAAATCGCAAGGTCAATATACGGGACATGAGCACGTGCACCCACACGGGACGCTGATCGTCGCGTCAGATACACCAAGAGTAAATCCGGCCGGGCCGAATACAGCAGACAAGACTCAAATGAACTACGTCGGGATATAGCCCGGCACAGAGGCGTCGCACACCCCCTATGCTTCACTGATGAAGTTATGAATCATGAATTCCCGGAGGGTTTCAAACCCGTAAACATCAAATCATACGACGACACAACAGATCCCGCTGTATGGATTGAGGATTTCCTCCTTCACATCCACATGGCCCGCGGTGACGATCTACATGCCATCAAGTACCTCCCACTAAAACTCAAAGGACCAGCTCGGCATTGGCTGAATAGCTTGCCAGCAGATTCCATCGGTAGTTGGGAGGATTTGGAAGATGCATTTCTTGACAACTTCCAGGGCACTTATGTGCGGCCACCGGATGCTGATGACTTGAGCCACATAACCCAGCAGCCAGGGGAATCGGCCAGACAATTCTGGACAAGGTTCTTGACTAATAAAAATCAAATTGTAGATTGTCCGGATGCAGAAGCCCTAGCGGAATTTAAGCATAACATCCGCGACGAGTGGCTCGCCCGCCACTTCGGCCAGGAGAAGCCAAAATCTATGGCAGCCCTCACAACACTCATGACCTGCTTTTGCGTGGGCGAGGACAGCTGGTTGGCTCGCAGCAACAACATATCAAGGAATCCGGATACCTCGGATACCAAAGACGTTAACGGTAGGTAGCATCGTAATAGACCAAAGCGCCGCAATAACGGCGATAACTCCGAAGATACGGCAGTCAACACCGGATTCAAAGGCTCTAGATCCAGTCAGCGGAAAAAGCCATTGAAAAGAAATACCCTGGCTCCGTCCAGTCTGGATCGCATACTGGATCACTCGTGTCATATCCACGGCACCCCGACAAGCCAACCAATCACACCAACAGAGAGTGCTGGGTGTTCAAGCAGGCCGCAAGTTAAATGCCGAAAACAAGGACAAGGGGCTGCATAGCGATGACGAGGAGGAGCCACGGCCGCCGAACCCAGGAGGGCAGAAGGGGTTTTTCCCACAAGTAAAGACAGTAAACATGATATACGCAACCCACATTCCCAAGAGGGAGCGGAAGCGTGCACTACGGGACGTCTACGCGCTGGAGCTCGTCGCCCCGAAGTTCAACCCATGGTCTGCTTGTCCGATCACCTTCGATCACAGGGACCACCCCACTAGCATCCGTCATGGCGGATCTGCCGCACTGGTCCTAGACCCCATCATTGACGGATTTCACCTCACTCGAGTCCTTATGGACGGCGGCAGCATCCTGAACCTGCTTTATCAGGATACAGTGCGAAAAATGGGTATCGATCCCTCAAGGATCAAACCCAGCAAAACCACCTTTAAAGGCGTCATCCCAGGTGTAGAGGCCCATTGCACATGCTCAATCACACTAGAAGTGGTCTTCGGATCACTGGATAAATTCCAAAGTGAAGAGTTAATCTTCGACATCGTCCCGTTTTGCAGTGGCTATCATGCACTGCTCGGACGGACAACATTTGCAAAATTCAATGCAGTGCCGCATTACGCATACCTCAAGCTCAAGATGCCAGGACCTCGCGGGGTCATAACAGTAAATGGAAACACAGAACGCTCACTCCGTACGGAACAGCACACTGCAGCCCTTGCAGCAGAGGTACAAAGCAGCCTGTTCAGACGGACCACTCATTCGGCGGTACAACCCCCAGACACCTTCAAGCACGTCCGGAATAATCTGCAACAGGATCGCCTAGCATGATCTATGCTTGCCTAGCAATTCGGCCCCCGTCCTAGTCCTAGTGCAGCAACAAAATTCGTGTTGCGCGTACATAACTACGCATTGAAAATACCATGGACATCGGCGGGGGCACAATCAGGACACGCCCCACATTGTGGCTTAACCACACCAGGGGCTGTATACCTTTGACATTCCTTTTCTCTTTCAGGGCCTAACTCTTCGGAAGGCCTTTCCAGTAGTACGACTACCGGACATCCCGGAAGCAACAATCGAGGCGGCAAGAAGCTAAGATGAACACGGGAACCGCCAGGTGGTCTCTAGTAATACTTGATATACCCGCTTTTCACTCTTTATGCGTAGCTTGCCTTGGATGGGACATTTCGAATTGTCCTACTTTCAGCTTATTGCACTACTTGTACCAGTACGCTTCGACGTATTATTCAAATAACAATGCATATTATTAATCTGTCATTGCATTATTTAAGTTTTACGCTTTCTCTTATATGTCCATAGTCAGTACGCCAGGGGCTCTCGTTCACCCCGTAATACGGCGCAAGAAGTCCAAACACTTTTGACAGTGCGGCACCCCGAACTTATAGCATTATATGCATCCGCTCTGAATCATGTCTTGGGTCAAATGTTGGGTTGCCCGGCTCCCATGCTTCGGTACCTTACATTCCGCTATATCGGCTAAGGTAGCGGTGGGAGAACTACTGCGATTGTATCCCGGTTCTTTTGGACGAGCACCTCAGTAGAGAAAGCCAAAAACTAGCTGTCATGATAAGGCGAGAGACTGGTCACTGTTCGAGAGGTTTCAAGTCCTTAAAGACTTTTTCCGCTTCGGGCGAGGAGTCGGCCTTGTCCGGCTTAGGTGTGTATAGCGCCCCAAATTTGGCCCTCCGAATACCAGGGGCTTCGCCAAAATTTAAAATCATAGAGTTCTATGGCTAAGTGAGAGTGATAAAGCATTATAGTCCGATTGCCTGGTTCGTTGTGCTGAACACCTCCCTTGGAGGACCCAACATTGGGGTAAAGAGTGTTCAGGTTTATCCCGAACACCCCGATACTAGTTACATGGGGGCAGAAGCTGACGACTGGCCAACTCTCAGATTTTATAAACGGCCGCACAGAAGGTAATATTTTAAATTAAGAAAGCGTCGCATGGCGCAAATGAACTCGTTTCATATTACAGGATCACATGAGCATGTTCATTCAAAAATTACATCCTTGGCACACTCATCTGCCACTAGGCGGGATCCCTCCAGGAGACCCTCATAATAATTCTCGGGACGGCGATGCTCCTTGCCCTCCGGCGGCCCCTCCTTCACAAGCTTCATGGCGTCCAGCTTCGCCCAGTGCACCTTTGCCCGGGCAAAAGCCCTGCGTGCACCTTCGATGTAGACGGACCGCTTGATGACCTCAAGCCGTGGGCAGGCTTCCACCAGCCGTCGCACCAGACCGAAGTAGCTGCCGGACAGGGGCTCGCCAGGCCACATCTGGACTATAAGGCCCCTCATGGCCTGTTCGGCCGCCTTGTGAAGTTCGACCAACTGCTTCAGCTGGTCGCTCAAGGCCACGGGGTGTTCGGTCCCAGTATACCGAGACCAGAACAACTTCTCCGTTGAGCTCCCCTCCTCAGCCCGGTAAAATTCCGCGGCATCCAGCACACTGCGGGGAAGATCTCCAAACGCTCCTGGAGAGCTCTGAACTCGGGTAAGAAAAAGGAAATTCTCCTTCACATGCTTGCTTTGCATATTGAATGCCTTACCCGCTGCTATCTTCTTTGCCTCATCAATCTCCTGGAGGGCCTTGTGGGCTTCGGCCTTGGCGCTCCGGACACTTTCAAGTGCCTGCGCGAGCTCAGACTCTCGCATTTTAGAGTCCAGCTCCAAGGACTCGTGCTTTTTGGCGAGAGCCTCGAGCTCTTGCTGCACCTCGCCCACTCGGGCTTCTTGTTTCTCCCATTCAATTCGTTCCTTGGCCGTTTTGTCTTCAGCCTCAGACAACGCCTTCCTCAGGGTCGCCACCTCGGTCGTGGCCCCTGACAAATCCATGATGATCCTATTACTTTATACCAGAACTTCTTTTTAACTATATAGATAGGGGTATTTCTTACCTTTGCTCTCTTCGAGCTGCCTCTTGGTCAGGCTGAGCTCATCCTCGGACCGCTTCAAGTCCTGCTTCAGTGCAGAGACCTCCGCAGTACGTGCGGCAGCGGCCAGCAGTGAAGCCTGCACATACACATAGACATACTCTAATTAGACTCCTGAGTTTTCATTTGATCCTCTATTTGGCTTTTCTTCACGAACGCCAAAAAAAGCATCAGGGGCTACTATCTATGCGGTATATTTTCTTATACTTTGATTGCTCACCTCAAAGCATGTTAGGAGGTTGGTGTAGGCTTCGGTTAGTCCGATTTTGGCGGACTGAACCTTCTCGACCACCGCACTCATGATAGTGTGGTGCTCTTCTTTGATGGTAGCGTTGCGAAGCGCTTCCAGCAGGTTGTCTGGTGCCTCTGGTTGGACAGAGGACACCGTCACAGATGGTTGGCCCCCCTTAATGGGGGACCGCCTGCCGAAGTCTGGAACCATTGAAGGTTCCGGCACGGTGTCCAGCTGGGGCCCAAACTCGAAGCCCGTAGGAGCCTCGCTCCCTTGGTACCCAAGGTCCGGGAGGTCGCCGTGAGGTTCCCCCAGTACTGCCTCCCCTTGAGACGGTGCCTCTTGAGACACCACCTCGACGTTGTCCGTAGGGCGAGGGGTGGAAGCCGTCGGAGGAGAACCGCTGTTCATATCCGACAAGCCCAAAGAGCTGCTCGACGAGGGTACATCGAGACGAGCTCGGGCCGGACTTCATAATCAGCTTCGACATGAGCAAAGGCAGTACAATAAAACATACCATGAAGTACTATGGTGTCTGGACACTTACGACTTCGCCAGGGGCTTGTCCCTGGGCAGCCACTCATCGCCGCTGTTGGCAGCCATCGTGGCACAGTCTGGAAGGAGGGTCCTTCCCTTATTGGACCCTTCGGCCTCCCTGGATGGGTCGACCTTCCTTTTCTTGTCTCCCCCGGCTGGGGGGAGAACTTTTCTCCTCCTACTCCTTTTTGTGGGCGGAGTGCGCGTTGGAGTCATCGTCCGATGACTCCGATACAACCTTGCACCGGAGACCCTTTCGGGTCCCCTCCACCTTCTTCTTGGTATTTTCCAGCACCTCGTAGGGTGCCGCAGTCAGCGTCTTCGTCAGAAGAGCGTCTGCAGGATCTTTGGGCAGCGGGGCTGGGCTATCAAGCTGCTCCGCCGTCTCTATCCAGTCCTGTTAATGACATGGAAGTTCAGATCCTGCACACAACTAAACTGGGGTAAATGAATACTCTAAGAAATATAAAAAGCTTACCGGATTGGCACGGTGCTTCGCGCTGAGTCTGCGGTCCTCGTTGAGGGGGAGGGATCTCGGCGCTCTTGAACATCACCCTCCAGACGTCCTCATGCGTTGTGTCATAGATCTCTCGCAGCGTCTGGTGTTTGGCCAAGTCAAACTCCCACAAAACAAATGCCCGCCGTTGACACGGAAGGATCCGGCGGAAGAGCATAACCTGGACCACGTTGACGAGCTTGATTTTCTTACTTGTCATGTTTTGGATGCAGGTATGGAGTCCGGGCAACTCTATCGGAGAGCCCCAGGACAGGCCCTTCTTTTTCCAGGAGGTAAGCCGCGTGGGGATTCCAGATCGAAATTTGGGGGCCGCCACCCAGTTGGAGTCGCGTGGCTCGGTGATATAGAACCACGCCGATTGCCACCCCTTTATGGTATGCACATAGGTGCCCTCGAGCCAGGTGACATTAGGCATCTTGCCCACCATGGCGCCTCCGCACTCTGCTTGCTGGCTGCTCACCACCTTCGGTTTGACATTGAAGGTTTTCAGCCATAGGCCGAAGTGGGGCCTGATGCGGAGGAAGGCCTCACACACAACGATAAATGCCGAGATGTTGAGGATGAAGTTGGGGGCCAGATCATGAAAATCCAGCCCATAGTATAACATGAGCCCGCGGACAAACGGGTGGAGGGGAAATCCCAGTCCGCGGACGAAATGGGTAAGAAAAACTACCCTCTCATGGGGTTCGGGCGTTGGGACGATCTGCCCCGCATCGGGCAGCCGGTGCACGATATCCGCAGCTAGATATCCGGCTTCCCGTAATTTTTTGACGTTCTCCTCCGTGACGGAGGAGACCAGCCACTTGCCTCCTGCTCCCGACATGCTTAGAGTTGTTTGAGAAGAAGAACGCGAGCTTGGGCGCTGGAGCTCGAGTGTGCGGGAATGGGTAAGCAAGGAAGAAGAAGGCGTGGGTGAAAAAAGTAAATCCTTATCCCTTTATAAGGGCGGAAGAGGTGATGTGTCTCCCCACTTGCCTGGCAAAACCGCTTATTCCCCAGGCGCCGTAATTGATGGCACGGTTGGGTTACCCACGTCCGTATTGATGAGAATCATGTGATAAGGGGAACACGATCTCTGCTTTGACAAGACGTGTCAAGAAAACCACCTCGCGATATGTGCGGAGCTGGTTGGGAAAACGGTTTGAATAGTGACTGGGACATGGCATGATGTCATGCTGTCAAAACGTGTCAGCAGATTGGATTTGTGGAAATATTCTCTCTACGATGGTATGTGGGATTTATTTTACAGGGTCGGGCACTATCCTTGCATTCAAACTCTTCCATGGTGTATTCGGAGGAGGAACCCGCCTTGCAATGCCGAAGACAACACTGCGCGCCGGACTCATCTTCATTGAAGCCTGGTTCAGGGGCTACTGAGGGAGTCCTGGATTAGGGGGTCTCCGGACAGCCGGACTGTTGGACTATGAAGATACAAGATTGAAGACTTCGTCCCGTGTCCAGATGGGACTCTACTTGGCGTTGAAGGCAAGCTAGGCAATACGGATATGGATATCTCCTCCTTCGTAACCGACCTTGTGTAACCCTAGCCTCCTCCGGTGTCTATATAAACTGGAGGGTTTTAGTCCGTAGGACAACATACAATCATACCATAGGCTAGCTTCTAGGGTTTAGCCTCTCTTATCTCGTGGTAGATCTACTCTTGTAATACTCATATCATCAAGAACAATCAAGCAGGACGTAGGGTTTTACCTCTATCAAGAGGGCCCGAACCTGGGTAAAACATCGTGTCCCCTGCCTCCTTTACCATCCGCCTTAGACGCACAGTTCGGGACCCCCTACCCGAGATCCGCCGGTTTTGACACCGACAAAGAGTGTGTGATCATTCATGTGTATCTTCAAAACATCATCCAAATGAAGAGAGTTGGAAAGATTCAAGGTTGATCAAGACTAAGTCAAGAGTGAATCAAGTTGATCAACACACAAAGCGTACAAGATCTACCGAGGGATCAAGTTATCCCATGTATGATAAGCATTGTCCATTATGCTTTGTGTACTAACCCATGGTATTCGTGAGAGTTCTTTGTGGGGTTAGGTTGCAGTGTGCAAGTTCAAGTGGAGCATCACGAAGAGATCATCCTTGAATCTTGCCGTCCATTGTGGTGTCAATGGACTTGTGAAGATGTGCCAAAGAGCGGCTCACCCATAATTGAGTATGGGGGAGCAAACATCTAGTCTTCATCGAGCCAACGCAATCAAGAAAGGTGGTCCAACTTGAGGGAGTCAAGATCGTCATCATCTAGCTCAAGTGGACTATGTGCAAGGCAAAGGTTTGCCCTTGATAGGTTATCTATTTTACCGGTCTCATGCTGGTAGTTTAAAGACCGGGTTATAGGATCGATTGCCGTACTATCAAGGGGGGCTCTTAAGTGAGTAGCTTGATCATATCGTTCGTACAGAGCTCAAACCATTGCATGCTTGCATCATCTCTCTTAGTTCTTGTTTGTTTTTCTCCTTGTGAGATTTGGAGCTTATGATCATCTTCTTGGCAAGCTCAAGTTCATCGAAAACCGACTTCACATGCTTCTTCTATTGCGTTTTTGGTGTTGGAGGTTTTACCAATCTTATTCGAGGAAGGGTTCTCACCTTTTTCTTATGGGCCTTTTCTTATTTCCTTCTTATTCTTATTTATTTCAATTTTGTGTTAGCCCTTGTCGCTAGCTTTCCAACAAACGTGGTTTCGTTCAATTCGGAGTCCGTTTGCAGAAGTTGTGTCAGTTTTGGTGTCCTTGAAAAGGCTGCAGCGGTACTACCGCTCATGGGAGAGACTGCCGCTTGGAGGGGATGTAATGTTTTACTACCGATGTTGGGAGCGGTACTACCGCAGCTACTTCCGCTCCGGACCAAAAAACGGCATAAGTCCAGTGGTGGTAGGCACGGATGTATTTTTTTAGTACCGCTCGCAAGCAATAGTACTGCTACCCTTTGAGGTAGTACCGCTACCCCTAGCGGTAGTACCGTGAGGTCGAGCGGAAGTACCGCTCTATGCGGGCTGTGAGCATAACAGTTGGATTTTCCCCCTCCTATAAAAGAGGGTCTTCTTCCCCAATGAACCTTATCCTTTGAGCTCATGTTCTTCCCCCATTGTTGACCTTCTTCGAGCTTGCTACCTCTCAATCCCTCCATGGATTCTTGCTAGTTTTGGGGGGAAAGAGAGAGGAGATCTAGATCCACATTTCCACCAATCACTTTCTCCTCTATGTGAGGGGAACCCCTTGGATCTAGATCTTGGAGTTCTTGGTGTGCTCATTCTTGTCCTTCCTCTCATTTTTCTCCCTAGCATTATGTGACGCCCCCGATTCAATCGTACACTTATCATACATGCAAACGTGTACGATCAAGATCAGAGACTCACAAGAAGATATCACAACACAACTATAAAAATAAAATAAGTCATACAAGCATCATATTACAAGCCAGGGGCCTCGAAGGCTCGAATACAAGAGCTCGATCATAGACGAGTCAGCGGAAGCAACAATATCTGAGTACAGACATAAGTTAATCAAGTTGCCATAAGATGGCTAGCACAAACTGGGATACATATTGAAAGAGGCGCATGCCTCCTGCCTGGGATCCTCCTGAACTACTCCTGGTGTCGTCAGCGGCCTGCACGTAGTAGTAGGCACCTCCAGTGTAGTAGGAATCATCGTCGACGGTGGCTTTTGGCTCCTAGGCTCCATCATCTGGTTGCGACAACCAGGAAGAAAGGAAAAGGGGGAAAAGGAGGAGCAAAGCAACCGTGAGTACTCATCCAAAGTATTCGCAAGCAAGGATCTACACTACATATGCATTGGTATCAATGAAATGGGTAGTATCTGTAGACTGAACTGCAAAATTCCAGAATAAGAGGGGGATAGCTAGTTATATCGAAGACTACACTTCTGGCAGCCTCCATCTTGAAGCCGTAGAAGAGAGTAGATGGTAAGTTCACCAAGTATCATCGTATATCATAATCCTATCCGGGGATCATCTCCTCGTCGCCCTGTTAGAGAGCGATCACCGGTTGTATCTGGCACTTGAAAGGGTGGGTTTTATTAAGTATCTGGTTCTAGTTGTCAAAAGGTCAAGGTACAACTTCGGGTCGTCCTTTTATCAAGGGACATGGCTATTCGAATAGATAAACTTACCTGCAGGGGTGCATTGAGGGAGTCCTGGATTAGGGGGTCCTCGGACAACCGGACTATATACTTGGCCGGACTGTTGGACTATGAAGATACAAGATTGAAGGCTTCGTCCCGTGTCTGGGTGGGACTCTCCTTTGCATGGAAGGCAAGCTTGGCGATTCGGATATGTAGATCTCCTTCTTTGTAACCGACTTTGTGTAACCCTAGCCCCCTCCGGTGTCTATATAAACCGGAGGGTTTAGTCCGTAGGACAACGACAATCATAATCATAGGCTAGCTTCGAGGGTTTAGCCTCTACAATCTGGTGGTAGATCAACTCTTGTAATACTCATATCATCAAGATCAATCAAGCAGGAAGTAGGGTGTTACCTCCATCAAGAGGGCCCGAACCTGGGTAAACATTGTGTCCCCCGCCTCCTGTTACCATCAGCCTTAGACACATAGTTTGGGACCCCCTACCCGAGATCCGCTGGTTTTGACACCGACATTGTTGCTTTCGTTGAGAGTTCCACTATGCCGTCACGATAAAGGCTTGATGGCTCCTTCGATCATCGGCAACGATGCGATCCAGGGTGAGGTTTTTCTCCCCGAACAGATCTTTGTATTCGGCGGCTTCATACTGCGGGCCAACTCGCTTGGCCATCGGGAGCAGATCGATAGCTATGCCCCTGGCCATCAGGTCAGGTTTGGAAGCTTGAACTATACTGTCGACATCCGCGGAGACTTGATCTTCGACGGATTTGAGACCTATTTCAGGTGCGTCGCACAGTCACGACGAGCATGACTTAGCTCTGCCGTCGGACGGTGTTCGGGAGATCACACCTGCAGCTACTCCGGCCCTCAATCCGGAGCAGATCGTGCCATCCGATGATGGGTGGATGGACCCCGCCACGCAGGCCGCACACTCAGCGGCGATAGAGCCGATACTAACTTCACCTCCTACGAGACCTGTGTCATCAGACCCTTGGATTCGTCCCCGGCCACAGGCTCTGAACCACTTGCGTCCGTGCCTATCGAATCTTATTGGGCACCGATCATGGAGTTTACGTCCACGGATATCTTTCAGCACTCGCCCTTGGTCGACGTGCTAAATTCATTGAGGTCTCTCTCCTTGTCAGGAGACCCTTGGCCGAACTATGTCCGGCTTGAGTGGGAAGCGGACGACGAAGAAATTCATTCCCCACCCACCACCCATTTAATAGCCACTGTCGACGAATTGACCGACATGCTTGATTTTGGCTTCGAAGACATCGACGATATGGACGACGATGCAGGAGAAGAACAAGAACCACCGCCCACAGGGCGCTGGACAGCCACCTCATCATATGATATATATATATATATATACATATATATATATATGGTGGACACCCCCAAAGAAAGAGATGGCAATAAGGCAACGGAGGATAATCCCCTCGAGAAGCAATCTAAGCACCGGCGTCATTGACGCCGCTCTAAGCCCCGCCATAGCAAAAGCAGCGATACCGGCACAAGAGACAATAACGCTGCAGATAGTGCCGAAGACGAAGACAATCCCCTCCAGCCAGGCTTCGAGCGGGAGGATGGACAAGCTAGCCCGAAGGAACAGGCGACATACAGAGAATCATAGGAGGACAATTACATGCCCCTCTCCGAAGATGAGGTGAGCCTTGGCGACGAAGAATTCATCGTGCCCGAGGATCCCGTCGAGCAGGAGCGCTTCAAGCGCCGGCTTATAGCCACAGCAAAAAGGCTGAAGAAAAAGCAGCAGCTTCAAGCTGATCAAGATCTGCTAGCGAATAGATGGACCGAGGTCCTGGCAGCCGAGGAATACGAACTCGAGCGCCCAACCAAAAGTTATCCAAAGCATAGGTTGCTACCCCAACTCGAGGAGGAAGCATTAAAGCCTACACTACCAGCGTATGATGTGGCTGACCGGCCACCTCGTGGCCGAGACAAAGCGGCGTATCAGCCCGAAGTCCAGCCCGCACCCGTTGCCAGTCAAACAAAACACCAAGGCCCGGGGCTACATGCAAGACCTGCGAGACATATTGGAAAACAAAGCAGGACATACAAGATCGATCTACAGATCACGGGGGCGTGCCCCAACACGTGACGACGACCGTCACGCCGGATATACTAAAAGCAAATCCGGCTGGGCCGAATACAGCAGACAAGACTCGTATGAACTGCGTCGTGATATAGCCCGGCGCAGAGGCGCCACACACCCCCTATGCTTCACCGATGAAGTAATGGATCACGAATTTCCAGAAGGGTTTAAACCCGTGAATATTGAATCATATGATGGTACAACAGACCCCATGGTATGGATTGAAGATTTCCTCCTCCACATCCACATGGCCCGCGGTGACGATCTACATGCCATCAAGTACCTCCCACTAAAACTCAATGGGCCGGCTCGGCATTGGCTAAATTGCCTGATGGCAAACTCCATTGGCAGTTGGGAGAACTTGGAAGACACATTCCTTGACAACTTCCAGGGCACTTATGTGCAACCACCGGATGCTGATGACTTGAGTCACATAACCCAACAGCCCGGGGAGTCAGCGAGGAAATTTTGGACTCGGTTCCTAACTAAAAAGAACCAAATTGTCGACTATCCGGATGCCGAGGCCTTAGCGGCATTTAAGCATAACATCCGCGACGAGTGGCTTGCCCAACACCTCGGCCAAGAGAAGCCGAAGTCCATGGCAGCCCTCACGACACTCATGACCCGCTTTTGTGCGGGCGAGGACAGCTGGCCGGCTCGCAGCAACAACCCATCAAGGAATCCTAGCAATTCAGATGCTAGAGACAGCAACAACAAGCCACGTCGCAACAGACACAAGCGCCGCAACAACGGCGACAACGCCGAAGAAACAACAGTGAATGCCGGATTCAGTGGCTGTAAGTCCGGTCAGCGGAAAAAGCCATTCAAAAGAAGCAATCTGGGCCTGTCCAGTTTGGACCACATACTCGATCGCTCGTGTCAAATTCATGGCACCCCGATAAACCAGCCGACCACACCAACAGAGAATGCTGGGTATTCAAATAGGCTGGCAAGTTAAATGCCGAAAACAAGGAAAAGGAGCTGCATAGTGACGACGAGGAGGAGCCCCAGCCGCCGAACACAGGAGGACAGAAGAAATTTCCTCCCCAAGTGAAAACGGTGAATATGATATACGCAACCATATTCCCAAGCGGGAACGGAAGCGTGCACTAAGGGACATCTATGCGATGGAGCCAGTCGCCCCAAAGTTCAACCCATTGTCTTCTTGTCCGATCACTTTCGGTCGCAGGGACCACCCTACCAGTATCCATCATGGCGGTTCTGCCGCATTGGTCCTTGACCCCATCATTGACGGATTTCACCTCACTCGAGTCCTTATGGACGGTGGCAGCAGCCTGAACCTGCTCTATTAGGATACAGTGCACAAAATGGGTATCGACCCATCGAGGATCAAACCCATAAAAACCACCTTTAAAGGTGTCATACCAGGTGTAGAGGCCTGTTGCACGGGCTCAATCACACTAGAAGTGGTCTTTGAATCTCCGGACAACTTCCGAAGCGAGGAGTTGATCTTCGATATCGTCCCCTTCCGCAGTGGCTATCACACACTGCTCGGACGAACCGCATTCGCCAGATTCAATGTGGTACCGCATTATGCATACCTCAAGCTCAGAATGCCAGGACCTCGCGGGGTAATAATAGATAATGGAAACACGGAATGCTTGCTCCGTACGGAGGAGCACACTGCGGCCCTCGTAGCAGAAGTACAAAGCAGTCTTTCGAGGCAAACCACCAATTCAGCGATAAAGCCCCCGGGCACCTTCAAGCGAGTCCGGAGTACCCTGCAACAGGATCGCCCGGCATGTTCAGAGCTCGCCTAGCAATTCGGCCTCCGTCCTAGTCCCAGTCAAGCGGCCAAATTTGTGCCGCGCGTACATAATTACGCACTCAAGATACCATGGGCATAGGCGGAGGCACGACTATGGCACGGCCCACAATGCGGCTCAACCGCCTCAGGACCCGTATATCTTTACCATTTTCTTCCTTTCAGGACCCTATTCTCTGAAAGCCCTCTCCAATTGCCTGATTATCGGACCCATCACGGGAAGGAAACACTAAGGAAGCAAGAAGCTTTGACGTACAAGGGAATCCCCAGGTGGTCTCTGATAACGATCGCTATACCTATTTTACATACCCACACGCAGCTTCCCTTGGATAGGACATGTCAAATAGTCCTATTTTTGCTTATTGCACTACTTGTATACATACGCTTTGATGTATCATTTTGATAACAATGTACAACATTAGCTTATTGTTGCATTTCTTCATCTTTTTTCCCTGTCTGCTTATTTACGACAAATTGCACCCGTACATTTTGGTACGTCCAGTGCGCCAGGGGCTTCAGTGTACCCCATAACACGGCAAGAAAAGTCCGAAAACTTTCGACAGTGCGGCACCCCGAACTTATAGCATTATATGAATCAACTCTAAATCATGTCTTGGGTCAATAGTTGGGTTTGCCCGGCTCCCATGTTTTGGTACCTTACGTTCCGCTATATCGGCTAAGGTAGCACTGGGATAACTACTGCGATTGTGTCCCGGTTCTTCCGTACGAGCACCTCAGTAGAGAAAGCCAAAAACTGACTGCCATGATGCGGCGAGAGCTGGTCGCTGTTTGAGAGGTCTCAAATCCTTAAAGATTTTTTCCGCTTCGGGCGAGGAATCGGCCTTGTCCGATTTAGGCGTATATAGCGCCCCAAGTTCGGCCTTCCGAATACTAGGGGCTTCGCCAAAATTTAAAATTGTAGACTTCTATGGCTAAGTGAGAGTGATAAAGATGTATAGTCGGATTGCCTTGTTCGCTGCGCTAAACACCTCCTTAAAGGACCAATTTTTTTGGATAAAGAGTGTTTAAGATTTATCCCGAACACCTCAGTACTAGTTACATGGGGGCAGAAGCCGACGACTGGCCAACTCTCAGATTTTATAAACGGCCGCACAGAAGGTAATAGTTTAAATCGACAAGCGTTATATAGCGCACATGAACTCATTTTCATATTACAGGATCACATGAGTACATTCATTCAAATATTACATCCTTAGCACATTCCTCCGCCACAAGGCGGGCACCCTTCAGGACACTGTCATAATACTTTTTGGGGTGGCGATGCTCCTTGCCCTCTGGTGGCCCCTCCTTCACCAGCTTTTCGGCATCCATCTTCGCCCAGTGCACTTTGGCACGGACAAAGGCCCTGCACGCACCTTCAATGCAAACAGACCTCTTTATTACTTCAAACCGTGGGCAGACATTCACAAGTCGCTTTACCAGGCCGAAGTAGCTACCAAGCAGGGGCTCGCTAGGCCACATCCGGACTATGAGACCCTTCATGGCCAGTTCGGCCGCCTTGTGAAGCTCGACCAGTTGCCTCAGCTGGTCGGTCAA
Organism: Triticum aestivum; assembly: GCF_018294505.1. Taxonomy (NCBI): domain Eukaryota; kingdom Viridiplantae; phylum Streptophyta; class Magnoliopsida; order Poales; family Poaceae; genus Triticum; species Triticum aestivum. The sequence goes on from NC_057797.1 coordinate 658,750,504, forward strand.
GGGCATCGGATGTTCGGTCCCAGCATATTGAGACCAGAACAAATTTTCCATCGATCTCCCTTCCTCGGCCCGGTGGAACTCCGTGGCATCTGATACGTTGCGTGGTAGATCTGCGAACGCTCCTGGAGAGCTCCAAATTCGGGTAAGTAAAAGGAAAGTCTCCTTCACATGCTTGCTTTTCATAATGAATGCCTTACCCGCCGCTATCTTCTTGACCGCCTGAATCTCCTGGAGGGCCTTTTGGGCTTTGGCCTTGGCATTTTGTGCATTCTCGAGGGCCTTCGCAAGCTCGGACCCCTGCGTCTTAGAGTCACACTCCAAGGACTCGTATTTCTTGACAAAATCCTAGAGCTCTTGATGAACCTCGCCGACTCGGGCCTCTTGCTTCTCGCGCTCGAGGTGCTCCTTGGCCGCTCTGTCTTCGGCCTCGGACATCGCCTTCTTTAGGGCCGCCACTTCGGTCGTGGCTGCTAGCAAAATTCATGATGATCCTATGATCTAATAACCACTTTTTTCTTTATCAATATACAGACGGGGTATCACTTACCTTTTTTCTCTTCGAGCTGCCTCTTGGTAAGGCCGAGCTCTTCCTCGGACCGCTCAAGGTCCTGCTTCAGTCCGGAGACCTCCGCAGTACGAGCGGGCGAAGCCTGCTTATTCACATAGACATATTCTGATTAGACTGATGTGATTGTTATTTGATCCTTTGTTCGGCCTTTCTTTGCGAACACCAAACAGAGCATCGGGGGCTACTATCTATGTTGTGATATTTTCTCATAATTTGATTACTTACCTCAAAGCCTGTTAGGAGGCTAGCACAAGCTTCGGTCAATCCGCCTTTGGCGGACTGAACCTTCTCGACCACCGCACTCATGATGGTGCGGTGCTCTTCGTCAATGGAAGCGCCGCGAAGCACTTCCAACAAGTTGTCCGATGCCTCTGGATGGACAAAGGCCATCGACACAGACGGCTCGCCCCCCTTAGCGAGGGCTCGCCTGACAGAATTCGGAAACGCTGGAGGTTCCGACATAGTATTCGGCTGGGGGCCAAACTTGCTGCAGCCCCCTTCATCAGAACCCATGGGAGTCTTACCCCCCATGCGCCGGCATCTGGGATGTCGCCTTGGGGCGCCTCCAGAATTATCTCCCCTTGGTCCGATGCCCTCTGAGACAACACCTCGATGTCGTCCGTGGGCCGGGGGGAGGTGGCTGTCGGGAGTGAATCGTTGTTCATTACCGACTAGCCCAAAGACCCATCCGAAGAGGATACATCGATGTGGGCTTTGGATGAATTGCCCGATCATGTTTGACTTGATAAGAAGCAATAAAACAAAACATACCAGAACTATTATAGTATCCGGATACTTACGACTTCGCCAGGGGCTTGTCCCTGGGCAACCACTCCTCATCGCTGTAAGTGGTTGTTGTGGAGTGGTCCGGAAGGAGGGTCCTTCCCTTCTTGGACCCTTCGGCCTCCCCAGATGGGGCGACCTTCCTTTTCTTGTCCCCCCGGTTGGGGGGGGGGAGAACTTTCCTCTTCCTCCTCCTCGTTTTCGTGGGAGGAGTGCGCCTCCGTGTTTTCGGACGATGAGTCCGATACAACCTTGCGTCAGAGACCTTTCCTGGTCCCCGCGGCCTTCTTCTCCAACGCCTCATAGGGCGCCGGAACCAGTATCTCTGTTAAGAGAGCCTTTGCCGGATCTTCGGGCAGTGGGGCCGGACAATCGATCCGCTCCGCTGTCGCTACCCAGTCCTATTAAAATGGCGTGGAGGCTCAGACCCCTCACATGATTATACTGGGGAAAGGAACATCTTGTGAGATATAAAGAGCTTACCGGATTGGTAGGGCGCTTTGCGCTGAGTCCACGATCCTCGGTAAGGGGAGGAGGTACCTCGGCGGCCTTCAACAACGCCTTCCAGACGTCTTTGTGCGTCGTGTCGAAAAGTTCTCGCAGCGTCTGGTGCTTGGCCGGGTCGAACTCCCACATATTGAATACCCGTCTTTGACACGAAAGGATCCGGCGGAAGAGCATGACCTGGACCACGTTGACGACCTTAATTTTCTTGCTTAACATATTTTTAACACAGCTTTGGAGTCCGGTCAGCTCCACCGATGAACCCCAGGATAGGCCCTTCTCTTTCCAGGAGGTGAGACGCATGGGGATGCTGGATCGAAATTTGGGGACCGCCACTCAGTTGGTGTTGCACGGCTCGGTGATGTAGAACCACCCCGATTGCCACCCCTTCATGGTCTCCACATAGGAGCCTTCGAGCCAGGTGACGTTGGGCATTTTGCCCACCATGGCGCCTCCGCACTCCGCTTGCTGGCCGACCACCACCTTCGGTTTCACGTTGAAGGTCTTCAGCCACAGGACGAAGTGGGGCTTGATCTGGGGGAAGGCCTCACACACGACGATAAACGCCGAGATGTTGAGGATGAAATTGGGGGCCAGATCATGGAAGTCCAGCCCGTAGTAGAACATGAGCCCGCAGACAAATGGGTGGAGGGGAAATCCCAGTCCACGGATGAAGTGGGTGAGGAATACAACTGTCTCATGGGGTTCTGGAGTAGGGACGATCTGCCCCGCATCTAAGAGCCGGTGCGTGATGTCTATGGCCAGGTATCCGGCTTCCCGGAGCTTCGTAATGTCCTCCTCCGTAATGGAGGAGACCATCCACTTGCCTCCCGCTCCAGACATGTTTGGAATGGCTTTGCGGAGAAGATGAGAACTTGGGCGATGGAGCTCGAGTGCGCGAGAATGGATGGGCAGGGGAAGAAGAAGGCGTGGGTGAAAAAGAGGAATCCTTGTCCCTTTATAAAGGCGGTAGAAACTATGCACCTCCCCACTTGCCCCATAAAATCGCTTATTCCCCAAGCGCCGCGATTGATGGCATGGTTGGGTTACCCATACCCGTATTGATGAGAATCCCGTGATAAGGGGACATGATCTCTGCTTCGACAAGATGTGCCAAGGAAACCGCCTCGTAACATGTGCATCAACTGGTTGAGGAAAACGGTTTGAATAAAGACTGGGTCATGGCGTGATTTCACGTTATGAAAAGTTGTCAGCAGATTGGATTTGTGGAATATTGCACTCTCTACGGTGGTATGTGGAATTTGTTTCGCAGAGCCGGACACGATCCTTGTGTTCAAAATCTTCTATGGAGTATTCGGAGAAGGAACCCGTCTTGCAATGCCGAAGACAATCTGCACGCCAGACTCATCGTCATTGAAGCCTGGTTCAGGGGCTACTGAGGGAGTCCTGGATTAGGGGGTCCTCGTACAGCCGGACTATATACTTTGGTCGGACTCTTGGACTACGAAGATACAAGATTGAAGGCTTCGTCCCGTGTCCGGGTGGGACTCTCCTTTGCGTGGAAAGCAAGCTTGGCGATTCAGATATGTAGATCTCCTTCTTTGTAACCGACTCTGTGTAACCCTAGCCCCCTCCGATGTTTATATAAACCGGAGGGTTAAGTCCGTAGGACAACAATAATCATAATCATAGGCTAGCTTCTAGGGTTTAGCCTCTACGATCTCGTGGTAGATCAACTCTTGTAATACTCATATCATCAAGATCAATCAAGCAGGAAGTAGGGTGTTACCTCCATCGAGAGGGCTCGAACCTGGGTAAACATTGTGTCCCCCGCCTCTTGTTACCATCAGCCTTAGACACATAGTTTGGGACCCCCTACCCAAGATCCGCTGGTTTTGACACCGACATGCACCACATAACCCAACACACTCAATCCCCTTTGGCCGGACACACTTTCCTGGGTCAAGCCCGGCCACGGAAGATCAACACGTCGCAGCCCCACCTAGGCACAACAGAGAGGTCAGCACGCCAGTCTAAATCCTATGCACGCAGAGGTCTGGGCCCATCGCCCATTGCACACCTGCACATTGCGAACGCGGCCGATAAGTAGACCTAGCCTCCCTAATACAAGAGCAGGCGTTCCAGTCCAATCCGGCGCGCGTCGCTCAGTCGCTGACATCGAGAAGGCTTTGGCTGATACCATGACGTCGAGTGCCCATAACTGTTCCCGCGTAGTTGGTTAGTGCGTATAGGCCAGTGGTCAGACTCAGATCAAATACCAAGATCTTGTTAAGTGTGTTATTTTGAAGTAACCACGGACGCTGACCAGGGCCAGGCCCACCTCTTTCCTAGGTGGTCTCAACCTCCCCTGTCGCTCCGCCACAAAGTAATAGTCGGGGGCCGTCGGGAACTCAGGCCCACCACTACCTAGATGGAACCACCTGCCCCTTCAGCCCCCACATCGGAATCACTTGTGGGTACTCTACGAGCCGACCCGAATTTAGTCACCACCTGTATCACATATAATGTATATAAGTATATACCCATGATCACCTCCCAAGTGATCACGGCCCGATAGTATAGCATGGTAGACGGACAAGAATGTAGGGCGACTGATAGAATACTAGCATCCTATACTAAGCATTTAGGATTGCAGGTAAAGGTAACAACAGTAGTAGCAAAGACAGGCTATGCATCAGGATAGGATTAACGGAAAGTAGTAACATGCTACACTACTCTAATGCAAGCAATAGAGAGAAGAATAGGCGATATCTGGTGATCAGGGGGGGTGTAGGATCGAAAGTATGTCTAGAGGGGGGGTGATTAGACTACTTGTCCAATTAAAAACTTAACCTTTTCCCAATTTTAGTTCTTGGCAGATTTTAGCTATTTTAGGACAAGTCAAGCAATCATCACACAATTCAAGCAAGCATGCAAAGAGTTTATGGGCAGCGGAAAGTAAAGCATGCAACTTGCAAGAGTATAAAGGGAAGGGTTTGGAGAAGTCAAACGCTATTGGAGACACGGATGTTTTTCCCGTGGTTCGGATAGGTGGTGCTATCCTACATCCACGTTGATGGAGACTTCAACCCACGAAGGGTAACGGTTGCGCGAGTCCACACAGGGCTCCACCCAAGAGCAACGGTTGCGCGAGTCCACGAAGGGCTCCACCCACGAAGGGTCCACGAAGAAGCAACCACCCACAAAGGGTCCACGAAGAAGCAACCTTGTCTATCCCACCATGGCCATCGCCCACGAAGGACTTGCCTCACTAGCGGTAGATCTTCACGAAGTAGGCGATCTCCTTGCCCTTACAAACTCCTTGGTTCAACTCCACAATCTTGTCGGAGGCTCCCAAGTGACACCTAGCCAATCTAGGAGACACCACTCTCCAAGAAGTAACAAATGGTGTGTAGGTAATGAACTCCTTGCTCTTGTGCTTCAAATGATAGTCTCCCCAACACTCAACTCTCTCTCATAGGATTTGGATTTGGTGGAAAGAAGATTTTGAGTGGAAAGCAACTTGGGAAGGCTAGAGATCAAGATTCATATGGTAGGAATGGAATGTCTTGATCTCAACACATGAGTAGGTGGTTCTCTCTCAGAACATAAGAGTTGGAATGGTGTGTGTGTTCTGATGGCTCTCTCACTAAATGAGAAAGAGGTGGAGGGGTATATATAGCCTCCACACAAAATCCAACCGTTACACACAATTTACCAATCTCGGTGGGACCGAATCAGAAAACTCGGTCTGACCGAAATAGTAAACCTAGTGACCGTTAGGAATTTCGGTGGGACTGACATGCAACTCGGTAGGACCGATTCGGTTAGGGTTTGGGCATAATGTAATCTCGGTGCGACCGATTACACAAACTCGGTGAGACCGAATTTGGTAATTAGCTAACCAGAGAGTTGGTCAGGCAAACTCGGTGGGACCGATTTGCTCTTTCGGTGAGACCGAGTGGAACTCGGTGAGACCGAAAAGTTACAAAGGGGAAACACTGAGTTTACATTGCAATCTCGGTGGGACCGATTCGCTCTTTCGGTGGGACCGAAAAGTTACAAAAGGGAAACAGAGAGTTTGCAACCCCATCTCGGTGGGACCGAGATCCTTATCGGTAGAACCGAATTGCTAGGGTTTGGCAGTGGCTAATGACAAGTGAAACTCGATGGCGCCGGATAGGAAGAATCGGTAGGACCGAGTTTGGCTTAGAGTTTAGGTCATATGTGGATATGGGAAAGTAGTTGAGGGTTTTTGGAGCATATCACTAAGCACATGAAGCAAGAGGCTCCTTAAGCAACACCTCATCCCTCCTTAATAGTATTGGCTTTTCCTATGGACTCAATGTGATCTTGGATCACTAAAATATAAAATGAAGAGTCTTGAGCTTTTGAGCTTGATCCAATCCATTGTCCTTAGCATTTTGAGGGTTCCACTTTCACATCCATGCCATGCCAATCATTGAGCTTTCCTGAAATAATTATCTTGGAATAGTATTAGGTCAATGAGCTATATGTTGTTATGAATTACCAAAACCACCTAGGGATAGTTGCACTTTCAATCTCCCCCTTTTTGGTAATTGATGACAACATATAGATCAAAGCTTCGACAAAAGATAATAAGCATGAAATATATCGTCGCTTTGAGAAGTATGTGATAAGTAAGAGCTCCCCCTAAATTTGTGCATATTTAAAATTTGCTTTGGACTGCAAATGCACAAAGAGTTAGAGTCATGGGTTACTCTTCCATGTCACATACATCTTGGTGGAGCGCTCAAAATGATGAGATTGAAATGCATGCACTCATCACCAAGAATAGTGAATGATCACAAAAGATAGATAGAATGGTAATATTTAAGCAGGCATTAAGCAAACATTAAGTGTAGCTTCTGATCAAACACATGATCATCGATGTCTCACAAGCATAGTATCTCAAGCACTCAAAAAGCAAACAAGTTCGAAAAACCACCAAATAAAGCAAGAGAGAAAAGCAACACTCTCTCCCTCAAAGCCTATGATCTATACATCTTCTCCCCCTTTGGCAACAAGTTACCAAAAAGTTCCTAGAAAATGCATAGCACTAGATCGACGCTCAGGCTTGATCTTCTGGTGGTGGTGGAGTCCGGATTACTCCAAGGACGAAGGCTTCAGTAGATGTTGAAGTAGTCGCTGGAGTTGGAGCTGAAGTAGATGCTGGAGCTGAGGCTGTAGCTGGTGCTGAAGTGGTGGCTCTGGTGTCAGCGACTGGCATGGCAGACGACCTCGGGCCTCGTGGCACTCTAGAAAAAGCATGAGTCATGGTCCTGCCTCTCCTCTCATTCATGTCCTCCTGGAGCTGCTCCACGGCAGACTGAACTTCCGTTACCTTGACGTCCAAGTCATAGAACTTCTGTTCCATGATCCTCTCTAGGCTCTGCTGATTCTTAGTGAGGGTGGCTAGACTTTGCTCAATTCTCAGCGTGGATGCAATCAAGTAACCAAGCTGCTCTTGTTTGGTCTTCAAGAAGTACTCAGATGCCTCCTCTTGAGTGGGCATCTTGGCAGCTTTCTCCTTTCTCGCCTTCTCCTTCTTTGCAAATGCTTGAGCAGATGATGGTTCATTCTCAGTCATAACAACTTCATTGTCCTCGAAATCTGGACAGATGGGCAGGTGTTCCTTATCCAACAAATATACGCCCGTGCCCATCTTGGAGTTGATGAGCTCCTGAATCTAAGGGGCATATCCACAGCTCCTCTTCTGATCTGCCGTAGTCCTTTTGATCGTTTCCACTATGAGACTCATAACTTTGAATTTTTGAGGCACGTCAAAAACATGAAGCAAATTGATTGCGTGACCTCTGATCATCTTGTGATCTCCAGACTTGGGCAGAAGGGTGTGCCTAAGGATCCAGTTGATCGTAGGCAATCCTGAGAGCAGATAATGCACTGAGCCAAACTTGAACGTGTCAAGTGCTTCATTCGGAATCTCCTTGTACATGTTGGACATGGAGTTGTGGTCCATCTTTTTCTTGGCATAAATGTCCAAGTCATCTGCTTGCTCCTCTGGGACATTGATTAGCTTCGCCCATTCCTCAATAGTAGAGTTGTACCTTGTACCTTCTGACATCCATGTGATCCTGCCATCCGGATAAAAGTGTGCTGTGGAGTAGAATTGCATGATCAGTTCCTCATTCCACTTTGTGAGCTTTTGCCCAACAAAGTCCTCTACTCCACACGCCTTGAAGCTGTCCTGAACTCCTGGGTAGTACTCTTCATTCTCCTTGATATATGTCCAATCAACCCATCGCATATCACAGACAATGGGCTTCTTATCTAGCAGCACCGTTTCATAGAAATCCTGCTGCTCATTGGTGTGAAACCTGTAGTCCACTGCAGTTCTTCTCCTTGAAGCATATGGGTCTGCTTCTCTCCACTTCCTGAGCCCTGAGTCTCTCCTGAGCTTCATATCCTTAGCCACAGGATGAGCATCGTTGTGGTCTGGGATCTTGGGCTTGAGCTTTCGAAGGACATTCTCTTCCTCATCCTCAGCAACAGTCTCAGGCACTGGGGCCTTGTTCTTCTCAGCTGCAGGAATGCTCCGTGTGTTCCTCTTTGGTGCACTCTTAGGCTTAGATGTAGCCTTAGGTGCTTCCTTGGGCTTGGATGCAGCTCCCCCTGACCTTATGGCATCTCCCATAAGTTTGGCTGCCTTGGGCGCTGGAGCAGCTGCCTCTTCTTCCTCCTCCTCTTCTACCATGATGGAGGCTTTCCCAAGCACTCTGGCTACAGTCTTCTTCACTCTTTCTTTCCTCTTCTTGCCCTCAGCTGCAACGGGCTCAATGGGAGCAGGCTTCTCAGTTGAGGCTCTAGCCTTTGACATGGGTTGCCTGCCTGCTGGCCTCTTGATTTTCAGGCCTGGCTTTGAGCCTTGAGCTGGCTCAACTCTCTTGGAGGTGGCCTCTTCCTCTGCCACATAGTCCTCATCTTCTGAATCTGAGGTTTTCTTCTTCCTTTGTCTCGTGGCAGCCTTTGGCAAATTGCTAGGAGTGCTCCTGCTTCCTTCATCAGATGAACTGGAGGGACTAGTGCCCTCACTCATCACCACTTGCTGCTCTGACAGATTCTGGCTATCACTCTGGTTTGACATGCTGCAAACTGACTGCTGACCCTATGAATAGATTATAAAAGAGATAGAGTGGATGAGCATCACAAAATGCAGAGATTTTTGCAAAAAGAATGATCCAAAAACTTAGTTTTAGTTTCCCACTGAAATCATCTCGGATCTACCGATTTTCAAACTCGGTGATACCGAAGCAGTTTTGGAACCTAAACTAGTGAACTCGATAGGACCGAGTCACAGTTCGGTGGCATCGAGACTGCTAGGGTTTCACTAAGTTCAAAAATCGGTCACACCGATAGTAATTCTCGGTCAGACCGAGTTTTACTTGTGCAATGGCATAAGCCAAATCAGTGGGACCGAGTTTTTCAACTCGGTGGGTCCAAGATGGTTTCGGCGGAAACCTAAACCTAGAATTTTCGAATCAAACCTAATCTATGAGCGTTTTGACTGGATAGGAGTGTTTCAATCGTGGCAAGAATCATGAAGAACACAATGTGCTAGGAATTGGACGGGGAATAGCACTGTGATCAAGTCCATACCCTAGTTCGGCGGAGACTTGCTACGGAGGCAACAGCGGGGCAGAATTCCCGTTGACGGCGATGGAGACCAGCGACTGGAGGCTGCTGGCGGCGAGAAGACGATCCGGAGACCTCGGGGGCAGAGCAGGCTATCGCGCGGGCGAAGGGGTTCGGAGAAATTTCCAAATTTTGCCCGTGACTATATGTAGCCCGACCCTGTCGGTGTGACCAAGTTGAACAACTCGGTGGCACCGAGATTCATAACTGCGTGCAGTTACTGAAACTCGGTGAGACCGAAAGGTTCAAATCGGTTGCACCGAGATTGAAAACTTAGATCAACTTAATGATCTCGGTAGGACCGAAAGTGGAGTATCGGTCAGACCGAGAATCATAAAGAGGTTTTGGAAGTTTAAGTCTATGACGAATCGGGGACTCCGAGCGCTCCTCACACAGAGTGGTTCGAATCTGACTTGATCAAATTTTGTGATGCAACATGAATAGAGTTTGAGACGAGAAAAGCATAGATAGCTAGAGGAGGTTCTTAGGCATTCTTGTCCATCCACTTGGCGAAAGAAGATAAAGTCGAGCAATCAAAGCAACAAGTGGATGTCCTCGAATGAGTAAAATATGCAATCAGCATGCTCACACAATAAGATAGCAAATGAAATATGTGGCAAAGCATGCACAACCAATTCTAGCATCTATCAAGCAATTTGCGATGACTAGGTCATCTATATATGAGTATATTGACTTAGGAGTCAAGTGAGAACACTTGATCGTAGGTCATACTCATCGTTTAAGCTCAAGTGGGGTTACCACTTTTACATAAAGCATTGTTTTGTTCACATCTTTGGAGTTTCTTTAGCTCAGTCTTAGAGTAAAGCTCCCCCTAGATGTGATATCCCTCCTAAGAGGGATGAACTAACCTTGGGTTTTGTCGATGATGACTTCATGTAGTCATTGAAGATGTGGATGCTCAATGTTGATGTAGATCTCTTGGAGCTATCCATTTGAGTGAATTGCACTTTCAATACCTACATGGGTTAGTCCCACAAGGAACAAACAAGGATATCCATAGACATAGAGTGATGCACACAAAAGATGATGTCCATGAAAACTTTTAGGTTACCTTGTCCCTTGTCTTACCAACAAGAGGGTTTGTGACTCCTTGAACTAGTGCAAGATGTGGAAGTTGATTGCACTTGTTCTTGCCAAAATGATAAGAGTGAAGTATGTTGGCGGAGTCACCCTCAAGAACTTTCTAGTTCTTCTTCTTTTGGATCCACATCATCTTGATGGGAATCCTTGGAGTTGTAGTCGTACTTGATGAAGTGGAACTTGAAGTAGTCTTGGGAATCCACTTGACTAAGGTCTTAGGAGCTTCTTCAAATGCATCAATTTCCTCTTGAAGCTTGTTCTTGCCTTTTTGCTCGTAGTCTTGTGGTGGAAGATCATCTTGAGCTTGTGTCCCCTTGAAAAACTTCTCTTGTTGAGGGACAAACTCTGTCTTGGGGTATTGATCTTCTTCCCATTCAACTCCATTGGCATTGAACTTTCGTTCAAAACCAATACCTTGATTCTTCCGGTGTATTCCTTGCTTGCGCACAATTTCCTCGAATTGCTTACTCCCGGCAAGGCTTTTGTACACTCCTTTCTGTATAATTCCCTTCAATAAGCTATTTTCTTGCTCAAGTGTAACTTGGATAAGAGAATCATTAGTGGAATCAAGAGAACTACTAGAAGCAACAATATTGGATTTAGCATGATCATTGTTACTACTAGCGGAAGAATCTTTCTTGTTAGATTTGACTTGAGGCATGTAAGTGGATAAGAGTAAACGCTTGGCAATGTAAGAAGAACTTTTCTTGCGGGGATCATCATTGATTGCCTTTAAGAACTCATGCTCTTGCTCAAGATTGATCTTTTCAAAGCATAGCTTCTCATGAGCTCTTAAAAGTTCTCGATGATCTTCGAAGATAGTGTCATGAGCTAACTTAAGAGTTTTTAGTTCTTTAGTTAGAACCTCAATCTTCTCCTTATCATTGTCATTCTTTTTATCTTGATTAGCATGATTAATTGGTCTTTCATCATAGTATTCATCACTAGAGTTGTCACCAAGCAAATCATCACCTAACAAGTCATCTTCATCACTATTGAAATCAACATACTCGGGGTGTGTTACCTTAGGACCTTTGGCCATGAAGCATCTTCCAATTCCTTCATTTGGTGAGTCAAATATGTCGTAGGAGTTGGTTGACACAAGTGCTAGACCGGCAACACCTTCATCTTGAGTATCTTCGGAGTTGGAGTGATAACTTCTCTTGGAGTGGCTGTCGGAGTCGGAGCCGGATACCCATTCACCAACATGAGCTTGATGTCTTCGTCTTGTGTAGCTCCTTGATTTTCCTTCCTTTCCGAATCCTTGCTTCTCCGTGAGTATCTTCATTCATAACGATCATCTCTACTCCTTCTCTCTCTTGGTGGTGATCCTTTGCTTCTTCTTTTTGGAGAATCTTCTCTTCTCTTGTAGGGAGCCATACACTCGTTGGAATAGTGTCTGGGTCTTCCACAATTGTAACAGTTTCTCTCTCGACTAGAAGAACTTTTGTCATTGTAGGACCTTGACTTGGAGCTTCTATCTTTACTTCTACTCTTGTAGAACTTGTTGAAGTTCTTCACCATTAAGCTCAATTCTTCATTGAAGTCTTGTTTCTCACTTGATGATGTAGGGGCTTCACATGAGGCTTTATAGGAACCACTTGACTTGTTGTGAAGTTCCTCTTTATCCTTGAGTGACATCTCATGAGCAACAATTCTTCCAATCACTTCCGTTGGCTTGAGATCTTTGTAATTGGGCATCATTTGGATCAATGTGCACACGGTATCATATTTTCCATCCAAGGCTCTTAGGATCTTCTTGATGATGAATCTATTGGTCATCTCTTCACTTCCTAAGCCGGCAATCTCATTTGTGATGAGAGCAAGCCTAGAGTACATTTTAGCGACACCTTCACCATCCTTCATCTTGAACTTGTCAAGTTGGCTTTGAAGCACATCCAACTTGGATTCCTTGACGGAGTCGGTACCTTCGTGCATATCAATCAACGTGTCCCAAATTTCCTTTGCATTCTCAAGGCGGCTGATTTTGTTGAATTCTTCGGGGCATAATCCGTTGAAGAGAATATCACAAGCTTGAGCATTGTATTGCAACATCTTCAACTCATCCGCGGTAGCTTCACGGTTTGGTTCTCTCCCATCAAAGAAGTCACCTTGCAAACCAACACACATAATAGCCCAAACAGCGGGGTTACGTCCAAGAATATGCATTTTCATTTTATGCTTCCAACTAGCAAAATTAGTACCATCAAAGTAAGGACCTCTACGGTGATAATTTCCCTCGCTAGACGCCATACTCTCCTAGGTTGTGAAACCAAGGTTATGACCACCAAAAGCTATGGAGATCAAGCAAATGGAGACCAAGGCTCTGATACCACTTGTAGGATCGAAAGTATGTCTAGAGGGGGGGTGATTAGACTACTTGACCAATTAAAAACTTAACCTTTTCCCAATTTTAGTTCTTGGCAGATTTTAGCTATTTTAGGACAAGTCAAGCAATCATCACACAATTCAAGCAAGCATGCAAAGAGTTTATGGGCAGCGGAAAGTAAAGCATGCAACTTGCAAGAGTATAAAGGGAAGGGTTTGGAGAAGTCAAACACTATTGGAGACACGGATGTTTTTCCCGTGGTTCGGATAGGTGGTGCTATCCTACATCCACGTTGATGGAGACTTCAACCCACGAAGGGTAACGGTTGCGCGAGTCCACATAGGGCTCCACCCAAGGGAAACGGTTGCGCGAGTCCACGAAGGGCTCCACCCACGAAGGGTCCATGAAGAAGCAACCACCCACAAAGGGTCCACGAAGAAGCAACCTTGTCTATCCCACCATGGCCATCGCCCACGAAGGACTTGCCTCACTAGCGGTAGATCTTCACGAAGTAGGCGATCTCCTTGCCCTTACAAACTCCTTGGTTCAACTCCACAATCTTGTCGGAGGCTCCCAAGTGACACCTAGCCAATCTAGGAGACACCACTCTCCAAGAAGTAACAAATGGTGTGTACGTAATGAACTCCTTGCTCTTGTGCTTCAAATGATAGTCTCCCCAACACTCAACTCTCTCTCATAGGATTTGGATTTGGTGGAAAGAAGATTTTGAGTGGAAAGCAACTTGGGAAGGCTAGAGATCAAGATTCATATGGTAGGAATGGAATGTCTTGATCTCAACACATGAGTAGGTGGTTCTCTCTCAGAACATAAGAGTTGGAATGGTGTGTGTGTTCTGATGGCTCTCTCACTAAATGAGAAAGAGGTGGAGGGGTATATATAGCCTCCACACAAAATCCAACCGTTACACACAATTTACCAATCTCGGTGGGACCGAATCAGAAAACTCGGTCTGACCGAAATAGTAAACCTAGTGACCGTTAGGAATTTCGGTGGGACTGACATGCAACTCAGTAGGACCGATTCGGTTAGGGTTTGGGCATAACGTAATCTCGGTGAGACCGATTACACAAACTCAGTGAGACCGAATTTGGTAATTAGCTAACCAGAGAGTTGGTTAGGCAAACTCGGTGGGACCGATTTGCTCTTTCGGTGAGACCGAGTGGAACTCGGTGAGACCGAAAAGTTACAAAGGGGAAACACTGAGTTTACATTGCAATCTCGATGGGACCGATTCGCTCTTTCGGTGGGAACGAAAAGTTACAAAAGGGAAACAAAGAGTTTGCAACCCCATCTCGGTGGGACCGAGATCCTTATCGGTAGAACCGAATTGCTAGGGTTTGGCAGTGGCTAATGACAAGTGAAACTCGATGGCGCCGGATAGGAAGAATCGGTAGGACCGAGTTTGGCTTAGAGTTTAGGTCATATGTGGATATGGGAAAGTAGTTGAGGGTTTTTGGAGCATATCACTAAGCACATGAAGCAAGAGGCTCATTAAGCAACACCTCATCCCTCCTTAAATAGTATTGGCTTTTCCTATGGACTCAATGTGATCTTGGATCACTAAAATATAAAATGAAGAGTCTTGAGCTTTTGAGCTTGAGCCAATCCATTGTCCTTAGCATTTTGAGGGTTCCACTTTCACATCCATGCCATGCCAATCATTGAGCTTTCCTGAAATAATTATCTTGGAATAGTATTAGCTCAATGAGCTATATGTTGTTATGAATTACCAAAACCACCTAGGGATAGTTGCACTTTCAGGGGGCTTGCCTGGTTGCTCTGGCAAGGAGGGATCGTCAACAACATAGTCGATCGGGGCACCAGCAGCGGCTTCAGATGTGCCCTAATGCGGTAGTAGGCGATACTGGCGAAGGGGGGAAACATCCGGGAAAGTATCCTCGGTGTTTCGCGCTTTCGGACAGATGAGCCGGAGGAGGAAAGTTCTGTGTTCGCTATGCTAGGGATGTGTGGCGGATGAACGGGCTACGTATCCGGATTCGTCTTGTCATTCTGAGCAACTTTCATGTACAAAGTATTTTCATCCAAGTTACGGTCTATTTTATATGAATTTTCAAAGTTTTAAAGAATTTTTGGAATTTAATTATTTATTTAAATTCAAATTATCCAGAATAGAAAATGATGATGTCATCATGATGTAGGTGTGACATCAGCAGGTCGAACCCAGCTGACCAGTTCAAACCTGACCAGTGGGCCCCACTGGTTAGTGTCACATTAGTTAATTAGGGACTAACTAACTTGTTACACATTAATTAGGGGGTGGGTCCCATTAGTCAAAGACTGATTAGGTAATTAGTTAATTAACAGTTTAAATAATCTTTTGTTTATTTATTTATAAAATCAGTTAAATTAGCACGGGACCCACATGTCAGTGACTAATTAGTTTAAATTAATTGAACTAACTAATTTAGTTAGTTTTAAGGTGGGGCCACTTGCCAGCTGCTGGGACCGGCCCAGTCAGCAAGTTGACCCTAGTCAACAGGGCCAGCCGGGCCCGTGGGGCCACCAGGCAGTGATCCTGGGGGTGGCCCGGTGGGCCACATCAGCGAGGGCGCCGGCGATGACACCCCGGCGACCAGAACCGCGGTGGAGCGGCTCGGGCGTCATCGGAATTCGCCGTTTGGGGGGCCAAAAGGGGCGCGGGCGGGCGCGTTCGAACGGGGAGAGCCCGCCACGTCGTGCGATGGCGCTGGGAGGAGCTAAGGCCTCCGGAGTTGACGCCAGCGTCGAGCTGAGGCGGCGGTTGGCTTCGGGCCTCGTAGGGGTCAGTGCTAGGGGCAGGAGGGGGCGTGCGTGTGTGTGTTGTGCTCCTCGAAGCACTAGGAGCATGACGGTGGGCTCACGCTGCGGTAGCGGTGGCCATGGTGGCGACAGAGCAGGATGGCGGCGAGCTACAACTTCGGTGGGGACGGTGTCTACGGGGCGAGAGCGGGGCAGAAAGAGAGGGGGAGGAAGAGGGGCTCACAGTGGGAGCACAAGGAGGCTCGTCAGGGTTCTGGAGCAGCAGTGATGGCCGGATTCGAAGGTGGACGGAGGTGGAGGTCCGATGAGGGAGGCGGGTCGGGGCAGCTTAGTCAGGGCTCCCCGACTTCAGCTCGATGGTGCGGGCAACACGGAGGAACGTTGCGAAGCTGATGGACACGGAGGAACGTTGCGAAGACAATTGGGTCGTGGGGTTTCCTGTTATTTTATTTTTTATTTGTTTTGCCTTTTCTTTTTAGTTATTTTCTTTTCTGTTTTCTTTTATTTCTAGAACTAATTTTGTTTTATACATCGCAAAGTAACTTCCTAATTTAGTGTCTCAACATCATCCACTGCCACAAAAAGTTTTATCCAAAATAAAATAGATTAGTATTTTCTAAAATATCAAAGGCATTTATTTAATTATTTGAACTACTATTTTAATCATTTTAAAGTATTTAAGTATTTTATAAAAGTGTGGTTTTTCCACCATAATTACCTATGCATTATTTGGCACAACCCGAACATTTTAGTTTTAATATTTGAAAACTTTTATTGTTTTCTTGATTTTTAATTTGAATCGGTTTCGAACTAACGCGAGATTAGCAACAGTAACCGAGGTGATGTGGCATCGTTAATGTGGGATTACTGTAGCCTAATTATCCGGGTGTCACACATTAGTTGCTTTGGTGGGATTTAGGAGAGAAGGACTTGGGCACTCCGTGTGCCCTTGTCATTGCATTTGGTGCATCAGTTTGAATTTTCCATGGTGATACGTGAAGTTACAAGTTGAGAAACTTATTACTCTTGGGTGGTTGGTACCCTTGAGCTTGTTCCTCTTGGGTGCTCGGGCGCCCTAGATGGTTGGTGGTCTTCGGAGCTCAATCATTGTGGTGTGAAGCTCCGGGAAAGCGTACCACCCCGAGCAATTTGACGGGTACCGGTGACCACCCCCAATGGTTGCCAAAGTGTACGGGTTCGGTGACCGCCCCAAGGGTTGCCATTTGTATGGGTTCGGGGACTGCCCTCAAGGGTCCCTTAGTGGAATCATGGCATCTTGCATTGTGCGATGGCGTGAGGAGATTACGATGGCCCTAGTGGCTTCTTGGGGAGCATTGTGCCTCCACACCGCTCCAAACGGAGATTAGCATCCGCAAGGGTGTGAACTTCGGGATACATAGTCGTCTCTGCGTGCCTCGGTTATCTCTTACCCGAGCCCTTTAGTTATGCACTTTACTTTGTGATAGCCATATTGTTTCTTGTCATATATCTTGCTATCACATAGTTGTTTATCTTGCTTATATAAGTTGTTGGTGCACATAGGTGAGCCTAGTTGTTGTAGGTTTTGTGCTTGACAAATTAACCACTAGGTTTATCCTGCATTTGTTCAAGCCTAAACCGTAATTATTTTAAATCGCCTATTCACCCCACTCTAGGCGACATCCATGATCTTTCAATTGGTACTAGAGCCTCACCTCTCTTTGTCAGGCTTAACCGCCTAGAGAGTAAAGATGTCGACTAGGGGATTAGGATTCTCTGACACTCTTAGTTTCGATGGCACAAATTTTGATGTTTGGGTAATTCGCATGCTTAATGTCTTTAGGGTCATGGACCCAAATTTAGAGCGAATTGTAGATATGGATTTTCTCCTCCAAAGAATCCCCAAAGATTATATTTAGAGGATGAGAAAAACTCTTATCTCAATGCTCAGGCTTCTAATGTGCTTTTCGATGCTTTGAGCAATGTAGTTATATTTCAACTCATGTCGTTCTGGGATGCTCATGAGTTGTGGACAAAGCTTCAAGATAAATATGGTGTGTCCAAGATTTGTGGGGATGATTGTTTGCCCTCCACCTGCGGCCGTGTTGCCTTCTCAACTTCTTCTACTCCACCTACATGTGGATTTCCACAAGGTAATGCTAGGGTGGGTAGTGTTGATCATTGCAATGATGATAGTGTGCTTGTCCTTGGTGATTCTTCATCACTATCTTATTGCAATGGTCCTTCTTTGGACTTTAGCACTTCGAGCACCTTACATGTTTCACATGCTTGTGTTGGTAGTCCTTGCATATCATGTAGAAATTGCTTGCTCAAATCTCATGATGATATGCTTGCTATGTCTTGTTTCCATGATAAAAATGTATCTATTTCCTCGAGTTGTTGTGCTAACAATGTAGAGGAAACTCAACACTCCATGGAACAATATGTGGTCTTAAATGATGCTTCAATGGATCCTACATCATCATCTATTGCTTTTTGCCTTATGGCTAAAGCTTCAAAGGTATCTCCTACTTTGAACCCCAATATGTCTCTTGATGATGATGTTAATGCTAATGACCATGAGGATAATGATGAAGAGAACGATAATGTTGCTTCGTTAAAAATCAAGGGAGAAATGGTTTTTAAAGCTCTTCATAAGAATAAAATTGCTTGCTCCAACTTCATGGAAATCATGTCTATTGCCATTGAGGGCAAGAAATACATTAAGGAGTTGGAATCTCATCTTGAGGAGCATGAGGTCACCATTGATAAAATGGAAGGTCATGAGCATGACTACACTAATGAGATCGCGGACCTCTCTCAAGCTCTTGAACTTGAACAAACCACCAAGGAAACTCTTGAGGAGACCTTTGCTCTAGAATTATCTAGAATAAAGGAATCTCATGATAGATCACTTGAGGTGGAAAATGATTTCGAAACTAAAAATGCTAAGCTTGAAGTTGCTCATGGTAAACTCCTTGAGGATTTTGAGCAGCTCTAAAATGGCTCAAGGGTCATCAAGGGTGAGCTCATCAAACTCACCGAGTCTCATGCTCAACTTGAAGCTTCTTATTTAAAAGAGCTTGCCAAGTTGTCCTCTCCTCTTGTTGTTAATGTTGATGCTTGTGCTACTAACTCTATTACTTGTGAAGCATCCATTTTGAAGGAGAATGTTGAGCTATGGGATCAACTTGAGTTGCTATTTAGCACTTATGGTAAATTGGAAGAAAGCCATGAAAAGATCTCAAGCTCTCATGATGATCTTCTAGTATCCCATAATATTCTAAATATAGCTCACGAGGCAATGATTGCTGACGTAACATCTAGTGAGCCTCATGTGGATACTAGCACTACTCCAAGTCAAAATGCTATATTGCCATGTGCTAGTCCTTGTAATTCATCTACTCATAATGTTAGTACATATTGTGATGAATTGCTCTCCTTGCCTTGTGATAACCCACAAGTATAGGGGATCGCAACAGTTTTCGAGGGTAGAGTATTCAACCCAAATTTATTTATTCGACACAAGGGGAGCCAAAGAATATTCTCAAGTATTAGCAGTTGAGTTGTCAATTCAACCACACCTGGAAACTTAATATCTGCAGCAAGGTATTTAGTAGCAAAGTAATATGATAGTAGTGGTAACAGTAGCAGAAGTAACGGTAGCAAAAGTAATATTTTTGGTGTTTTATAGTGATGATAACAATAGCAACGGAAAAGTAAATAAGCAAAGAACAATATATGGAAAGCTCATAGGCAATGGATCGGTGATAGAGAATTATGCCGGATGCGATCGATCATGTAACAGTCATAACCTAGGGTGACACAGAACTAGCTCCAGTTCATCAATGTAATGTAGGCATGTATTCTGAATATAGTCATACGTGTTTATGGAAAAGAACTTGCATGACATCTTTTGTCCTACCCTCCCGTGGCAGCGGGGTCCTAGCGGAAACTAAGGGATATTCACTACAAAAAAAGGACACATCCGTGACATTTTGGGCCGAACAATTTTTTTCTGTCATACATATGACACTTCTATGACGATAATTGTGACAAAACCCGGTATCATCATAGATGTGGTGGGCTCCTACTTCTATGACAAAAAATCATGACAAAAAATGGGGTTTTCGTCCTGGGCGGGCCGGAGACGCAGTTGCATGACATTCTTTGGGCCGTCCATGATGGAAAAAACTGTGGTAGAAGCGAGGGGGGGATTTCGAGGAGTTCCCGGTTACGGTGGGAGGTCAGGGGCCGAGCGATGCGCGTTTCTCTCGTACACGTATGCGCGTGTGTGCAAGGCGTTGGCTCTAACTGAACCCGAGCGAGGCGTTGGGCTCTAACTGAACCCGAGCGATTGCACTGCAGGCTACGCGTTACTGAACCCGAGCGATCGATCGATGGCTATTATGTTGGGGAACATAGTAATTTCAAAAAAAAATCCTACGCACACGCAAGATAATGGTGATGCATAGCAACGAGAGGGGAGAGTGTTGTCTACGTACCCTCGTAGACCGAAAGCGGAAGCGTTAGCACAACGCGGTTGATGTAGTCGTACGTCTTCACGATCCGACCGATCAAGTACCGAACGCACGGCACCTCCGAGTTCTACACACGTTCAACTCGATGACGTCCCTCGAACTCCGATCCAGCCAAGTGTTGAGGGAGAGTTTCGTCAGCACGACGGTGTGGTGACGATGATGATATTCTACCGACGCAGGGCTTCGCCTAAGCACCGCTACGATATGATCGAGGTGGATTATGGTGGAGGGGGGCACCGCACATGGCTAAGAGATCAAGAGATCAATTGTTGTGCTTATGGAAAAGAACTTGCATGACATCTTTTGTCCTACCCTCCCGTGGTAGCGGGGTCCTAGCGGAAATTAAGGGATATTCACTACAAAAAAAGACACATCCGTGACATTTTGGGCCGAACGAATTTTTTTTCTGTCATACATATGACACTTCTATGACGATAATTGTGACAAAACCCGGTATCATCATAGATGTGGTGGGCTCCTACTTCTATGACAAAAATCATGACAGAAAATGGGTTTTTCGTCCTGGGTGGGCCGGAGACGCAGTTGCATGACATTCTTTGGGCCGTCCATGACGGAAAAAACCATGGTAGAAGCAAGGGGGAGGAAAATTTCGGGGAGTTCCCGGTTATGGTGGGAGGTTGGGGGCCGAGCGATGCGCGTTTCTCTCGTACACGTACACGCGTGTGTGCGAGGCGTTGGCTCTAACTGAACCCGAGCGAGGCGTTGGGCTCTAACTGAACCCGAGCGATTGCACTGCAGGCTACGCGTTACTGAACCCGAGCGATTGATCGATGGCTGTTATGTTGGGGAACGTAGTAATTTCAAAAAAAATTCCTACGCACACGCAAGTTCATGGTGATGCATAGCAATGAGAGGGGAGAGTGTTGTATACGTACCCTCGTAGACCGAAAGCGGAAGCGTTAGCACAACGCAGTTGATGTAGTCGTACGTCTTCACGATCCAACCGATCAAGTACCGAACGCACGGCACCTCCGAGTTCTGCACACGTTCAACTCGATGACGTCCCTAGAACTCCGATCCAGCCAAGTGTTGAGGGAGAGTTTTGTCAGCACGACGGCGTGGTGATGATGATGATGTTCTACCGACGCAGGGCTTCGCCTAAGCACCGCTACGATAGGATCGAGGTGGATTATGGTGGAGGGGGGCACCGCACACGGCTAAGAGATCAAGAGATCAATTGTTGTGTCTATGGGGTGCCCCCTGGCCACGTATATAAAGGAGTGGAGGAGGGGAGGGGCTGGCCCTCTCTATGGCGCGCCCTAGGGGAGTCCTACTCCCAGCGGGAGTAGGATTCCCCCTTTCCTAGTAGAACTAGGATCCCTTCCAAGTAGTAGGAGTAGGAGAGAAGGAAAGGGAAGGGAAAAGGAGAAGGAAGGAAGGGGGCGCCCCCCTCCCTAGTCCAATTCGGACCAGTCCATGGGGAGGGGTGCGGCCACCCTTTGAGGCCTTTCTCACCTTTCCCGTATGGCCCATTAAGGCCCAATACGAATTCCCGTAACTCCCCAGTACTCCCGAAAATACCCGAATCACTCGGAACCTTTTTGATGTCCGAATATAGTCATCCAATATATAGATCTTTACGTCTCGACCATTTCGAGACTCCTCGTCATGTCTCGATCTCATCCGGGACTCCGAACTCCTTCGGTACATCAAAACACATAAACTCATAATATAACCGTCATCGAACTTTAAGCGTGCGGACCCTACGGGTTCGAGAACTATGTAGACATGACCGAGACACGTCTCCGGTCAATAACCAATAGCGGAACCTGGATGCTCATATTGGCTCCCACATATTCTACGAAGATCTTTCTCGGTCAGATTGCATAACTACATACGTTGTTCCCTTTGTCATCGGTATGTTACTTGCCCGAGATTCGATCGTCGGTATCTCAATACCTAGTTCAATCTCGTTACCGGCAAGTCTCTTTACTTGTTCCGTAATACATCATCCCACAACTAACTCATTAGTTGCAATGCTTGCAAGGCTTAAGTGATGTGCATTACCGAGAGGGCCCGGAGATACCTCTCCGACAATCGGAGTGACAAATCCTAATCTCGAAATACGCCAACCCAACAAGTACCTTTGGAGACACCTGTAGAGCACCTTTATAATCACTCAGTTACATTGTGACGTTTGGTAGCACACAAGTGTTCCTCCGGTAAACGGGAGTTGCATAATCGCATAGTCATAGGAACATGTATAAGTCATGAAGAAAGCAATAGCAACAAACTAAACGATCAAGTGCTAAGCTAACGGAATGGGTCAAGTCAATCACATCATTCTCCTAATGATGTGATCCCGTTAATAAAATGACATATCATGTCTATGGTTAGGAAACATAACCATCTTTGATCAATGAGCTAGTCAAGTAGAGGCATACTAGTGACATACTGTTTGTCTATGTATTCACACATGTATTATGTTTCTGGTTAATACAATTCTAGCATGAATAATAAACATTTATCATGATATAAGTAAATAAATAATAACTTTATTATTGCCTCTAGGGCATATTTCCTTCATGTTAACTGAACCCGATCGAGCGATTCCTTCGCTGCTGCTGCTAACTGAAGCTGATCGATGCTGCCTCTGGATGAACAGTGAGCGTTG